>NW_017235010.1:0-3179 GCF_000208745.1 Theobroma cacao | reverse complement strand
CTAGACCTATACAACAATAATATTTGGTAATATCTAATATTATGTATATATATAGCTGTATAACTATATACGTATTTGTTAATTATAATGTATATATATCTAATTTATATGGAAGCATTAATATAATTTATAATAAATTTTATTTATATGATTACACTTAATAATTTTATAATAAAGTTATTACCTTAGTTTTTATAACATATATATTGTTTACAATTATTTATTAATTATACAAACTTTGTAATTATATATAACATTATAACATCATGCTTTACGTTGATCATATATTCATATTAGATAATTCTAATATTACTTTGAGTATGTCATTCTTTGCGATTAGTTTCATATTATAATTTTAATAATTGAAACCATGGGTATTTATAAATACATAACTATATATATAAGTTATACAAAAATAATAATACTTGATGTACTAATATTAGTTAATGTAAATTATTGAGAAGAATGACAGTAAACTAATTAATTAATAATATACTTAAAATATATTAATTAGTTTATTATATGTATATATACAAATCATAATCATAACAATTTGATATTAAATATATATATTTATAAACCTATATTAATATGAAATTGCAAATTATATATATATATTAAATGTTATAACTTAATGTTAATATTAAAATATGATAGTAAATATCTTAAGTATTAATATGTTATAATTATTACACTTATATATGGTAATGTTTCGTAATAAACTTATAATATGCATATATTTAATTTATACATAAGTGTTACTTAACTTATAATAAACATCAAATTATATAACTACAGTTAATAATTAACTTTATTAGTTATCACCTTAATTTTTATAACATATTGTTTATAATTAGTTATTATTTATACAAACTTTGTAATATATAACATTTTATATAACATATAATTTGTGTTATTTCAATATATACAATAAAGTAATATTGGTTTTCTTTACAACTTAATAATATTAAATATATTATATTATACATTAGTGTCTAATATACTATGATTATCTAAAGATATTATTTTTGTAATGTTTATAGTTTATATAGTAAAGTTTAATATGAATGTATGAAAAGTTTATTATTATTAATAGAATATAAAATATTAAAATTTTATTGATATAAGGATTTAAACTTGTGTGTGATGAAAAATTAACTATGCCTTTACCATCTGATATAAGGAAATGTTAGGGTCAAAATAGAGAATGGGTTGCATTAAAATTATAACAAAATCTACTGTGGTTGGTTGTTGAACTGAATTTACCATCTGATGCCCAACTCCATTCTCTTAATTTTTTCTTTTGAGTGGATGTAACTACCCAATGAACAACAGTTCTTATTTTTTTACTAGTATTATGGATTCACAAATTGTCTATTCAAAATTTATAATGAAAAGAATAAAAGACCAATAGGAAGGAAGCATATATCACATGGAAAAGTCATATCAGTTTTGGATTTTTGTTCGGTAGACATTAAATATTCTAAATTTTGGGGACTAAATAGAGTTTGTCTTGTCCTGTATTAGAAAGGTGTGGGCATGCAAGTTGTTAACTAATAATAACACTTGTTTACACTATCAACCTCAACTATTGCAACGAAGGCAACCTAGGATGATGTTTTAAAATTAAAGCAACAATTATTCCTCTTGTGAGAAATTAATTAAATCTTTTTGGCTAATTTCTTCTTTACTTTAAGTAGACTAGATAATTATTAGTAATTTCAAAACGATTTGCTAATACTAATAATATATTATTATCTTATATACCAACGATAAAATTTTTAAGTTGAAAGATATAGATAATCTTCTACATAGTACACCATTTGAACAAAATAATTACTATATATATATATATATATCTATTTATGCTTGATTGTGTATATAGTAATCTTTGAACTGAAAATTACTAGTTGAACAAAATCATGACTATGCATAAATTAGGTGCATGCTATTTATAGTAAAGAAATATTAGTTGATTGCATTTGTAAAGTTGGAATATGAGCTACATGTTCATGAAAGAAAATATTTGAAGGAAGTGATGAGCAAGTAAAATCATACTCAGTAAGTCCACATTTTGCATGAAAGAAAATATTTGCATTGTAATTTAAAAGCATTTTGTTAACACAAGATATTCATTTGATAATGTTATTATTATTATTACTATATGAGTCACCCAGTTTTGTGCCATAATATTTGAATGTTAAAATGTAATATATACTTTATATATTTTTATGCTTACTTTTCCTATTTCAATTACATTCTTTTGGGTTGCATTGAGCTTCCTTTTACCTTTTGCTTATCCCACTCCTAAGCTTCCAACTCCAAGTTTTGAGTACCACACTGTCTTCAATGGTGTTGCATTAGGAATTGTAAGAAATCAATCAAACCAATAGCACTGAAACAATTCTGAGCTATTTTTTGTTATAATCAGAATTCTTGTTGGCAATACATCTTTGACTAATTATTGTCTTTAAAAGTTAAGACAATAGGCAAAAATCATAGTTAGATGGCAAATTGGAATATATCACTATTTAATTGCATTCCTCACCGCAGTATGATATCATGTAAATACTAGTTGTGTCAAACAAAATTTCCAAAGCTGTTGGATCGTTTAGAAAATGCATCAACAGTTATTCTAAGCCAGGGTTCTGCATTTTGACTAATATTATTAGTATGAATATATAGATATCTACATATACGCCACCATAGAAAAGATTGAGCAAATGCATTGGGATAGTGGAAAAGTATCTAATAAGTTATTAAAGTGATATGGTTGGTGTTTTTCCAACATTCTGCATAGTGTTTGATACCATTATAAAGGTGAGTTAAAAGGGTTGGTAAAAGGATAAAAAAAATTTTAAAAAATAATGTAACAGTGTTGGAAATTACCTAGACTTAGTCATGAAATATCAAAAAGCTGCCCATATCCACATACAAAATGGAAAAGAGTTTTAATTTAATTTTTAATTTATAGATCAAATCCAAAAGACAAGAATATATAGATGTCTATAACATTTTATATATATTAATGTTGAATCCATGGCTGGTCTCTTCACAAGTTTACACTAATTACGACTTTGGTTTGCAATTGTTTATATGAAAGCAATATTAGGACTATAAAATGGAAAGAGATAGATCTTGGATGTATCAATGACTAACTCCTAATGGTATTCATGAGG
>NW_017235009.1:0-3196 GCF_000208745.1 Theobroma cacao | reverse complement strand
TTTCCCTAGAAAATTCGGCCTATAATGGTAATGGAGGAAAATAAATTCTTTTCTTGTTGTTTTGTTCCTAAATATGCTAAACTAACTAAAAACACTAACATAGTCTAAAATCAAATTATTCCAACAACAATTCCTCTTCCATACCCCTTTTTCATAATTGAATTCATCATGATAACTCAATATTCAACCATGGAAATCAAGAACAAAAGCATGGGTAAGCTAGGTATCAAGGAGAATTAAAGAAATTCTAACTTACCTAGCTTGTTTCCTTGATTTCTTCACTTTTTCTTTAAATTTCCACCTAGGTTTTCTTGTTTTTCCCTTTGTTCTTCCTTTCTTTCTCTCTCTTCCTTGCTTGTCCAAATATTTGGAGAGTAATGGGCTGATTTATGCTATTTTTTTAGTTAAATAATAAAATATCCTAAGCTTGACACATGGCATTTTCTTATTAGTCCATTTTTAAAACTTTTAAAATTTTAATCCTTTTTATCTCCACCACACAATTAGTCAATGGTCAAAATGAGGATAAGGGATGACCATGTGCTGGAAAAATTTCCAAGTGATGAAAAATTACTGTTTTGCCCCTAGAGTGGTAAAATTACCATTTTACCCCTATACTCCAAATTATACTGGAATTAAAATTTTTTTCACTTCTAAACCTCAAATCATACTCCAATAAGTCAAATGGGGCCAAAAAATCTTTTCTAAAAATTCCCGTTTTGTCCTCAGGTGGCAAATGACCATTTTGCTCCTAGATAGTGAAAATTCCAATTTGACTCCAAATTGATCCTCGAACTCCGAATCACCATATTAAACCATTTTGGGGCTTTAAAATTCTTAATTTCATCATAAATTCTCTATTTGATCTAGTTCGAGGCTTAAATCAACTTTGTTGTACCTCTAGGTACAATACCGACTTTTGTAAATTTTTCGGGACTCTCTTAGCATACAAACATGCTATCCATCACATGTATGTCATGATAAATATTTTTATAGAGTCGGGCTTGTCATCTTCTCGCCCACTTGGATCAACCATATGATCCTTCTTCATGACTGATTTCGATATCTGGCTAAATATTAATATTTTAATATTATTTCATTAATAAAATATTATTTTATTCTAAAAATTTTATTTTGTCTCCTTAGTACCCAAAATACCTTATTATGCCTCACTTGACTTCCGAATCGCCTTTTATCTCACAAATTCTCCTCCGATAAAATTATTATTATTATATTGTTATTTTCTCACTTGCGAAATATTTTATCCTAAACTACTCCTTTCGTCTTTTATCACTTTTAAACATTTTAATTGACCTCAATTTGCATTCTATCAACTTTATTTATCACCATATCAAAGTATGGGGTATTTCAAAAAGTCCCATTTTAATCTCATTTTCGTTTCATAAAATACATAAAGAGCATTTAAAAATAAACTCTAGATAATTTACAATAATAATAGGTTTACTCACCGTTTGTACAAATTAAATACTTTCTAGGTGCCCTGATCACTGTTCGTTGGGTACGACTTTCTTGCCTTTATCGGAAGGCTCTCCTCCTAGACACATTGCAAAAATTACACAATTCACCACATTGATGCTAAATCACTATATAATTGACTTAAATCCTATACTAATGCATGGTATGAAATGCAATAGCCTAAAACAGCTTAAACGCGGTATTAACCAATTTTTGGCACTTTACTCGATAAATTGCTAACACGCACCATTTTAGCTCTAAATTGTCCCATTTTCTCTCCAACATTTCTAACCATTAAATATCAGCCAATAACCCTCTAAAATCACTAAAATCATCTCACTTTCCTCCTTGGAAAATTTGGTAAAAAATGGGACATTAACTCAGTTAATTTTTCACTTTGTTTTTCTATCACATTTAACCATTTTTCATCATTTTCTCTTCATTTCTCTTAGAATAAAAATCGGTTCATCATCATTGTACATCATTGAATATTCGACCAAGGGTGGGAATTGTGAGAATTTCATGCTTTCTTGCCCAATTTGATTTCTATACACATTTAACTAACTAAAACTACCATTTTAACTAAGAATCAAAACATAAAAATTTCAAAATCCCTCCCTTTGAAATTCGGCCAGCCCTTGGTATCACTTTTTGATCTCTCTCCTCAAGCATGCTAAATGGAAACAAAGGCATAGGAAAGGTAGAAATCAAGCTAAAGTCGAAAAGTCTTACCGTTAGACACGTAAACGGACGAAAAACGCGAATTCCCCTTTGAATTTTTTAGTTTTCCTTTGATTTTTCTCTTTTCTTCCTTTCCTCTCTATTTTTTCTCTTATTTTCTCCTTATGGCCGACCTTCACCTGATGTGGGGTTTAAATGGGCTGATTTTCCTTTAAAATAATATTAAATCATTAAAAATTACCATGTGTCACTTTTCCATTGGCCCGTTTTTAAAATTTCATCCTTTAAACTTAAATTTTTCACCACTTAAAATACCATAGTTATTCTTACCAAAAATAAATAAATCCTATGATTTTGACAAGTTTTGGGTAGTGAAAATTACGATTTTACCTTGGGGCGATAAAATTATCGTTTTGCCCCTATGTTTCGAAAATTGCTAGAATTGAAATTTTTCACTTTCTATCATTAAATTATACTTCAAATAGTTAATCTTGATCAAAAATTTCACTCCATGATCAAATTATTATCTTAGGTGGCAAAATGACGATTTTACCCTTGAACATCAAAATTTTTAATTTTTTCCCAAATGAACCCTTGAACTCCGAACAATCATTTTTAGTCATTCCTGGACTATAAAATATTAAATTTCATCCTACGATTCCTATTTGAACTAGTTCGAGATTAAATCAACTCAAGTGTACCGTTAGGTACAATACTGGGTTTCATCTATTCTTAACAGCTTTTCTAGCGTAATAACATGCTACTCAGTGCATGAATGTCATGACATGTGTTTATAGGGTCTGGTTTTACAAAAATGTAAAAGAAAGCAACTTAAAATCAATTATGAGATTATAAAACCATTTAAAGCGAGTAATAAGGCTTTCAAAGGTATGAATGACTATAAATGAAGTATTTTCATAATGAATGGCTTTCGCTTCACGTTTCTCAAGATAAACATTTAAATATAATCTGTTTTAACTAAAAATGTATAAAAAATAAATTTAAAATCAATTATGAGATTATAAAACCGTTTAAAGTG
>NW_017235008.1:0-3199 GCF_000208745.1 Theobroma cacao | reverse complement strand
TTTACACTACCCATGCTTTCTTTTTCATTTTTCATGCTTAGAACTCAAGTTTTCATGATGAACCCATGCTGGAAAAATTTGAGAGGAGAGGTTTTGAGCATTGATTTTGCTAGATTTCAAGTTAATTAAGTGTTTTTGGTTGTTTAGTAATGGAAAGTATGAAAATCTAGCAAGAAATCACTTTGTTCTTCACAAACCCACAAGAGGCTGAATTTTCTAGGGAGGATATTAAGGCTGAAATTGATGATATTTCATGATATTTAGGTGATATTTAATAATTAGTGAGGCTAGAAATTTAATGGGAAATTTTGGCATGAAAATCCAAATTTTTACCTAATGTATAGACATGTGTGATTATTGACCCGAGACTAATAAATTGAATCTCATTGACAGTCACTGAGGTAATTTAGTTATAATTGGAGTGTAGAAAGTGAGAAGAATTGATTTGGAGTTAAATTGGAGATTTTAGCCGATTAGACCGAGTATAGTGTGACTTAGGTCGAATATCACATTTAAGTGATTAATCAGACATTTTGCATCCCATCGCATGCATTCATTTAGATTTAGAGAGCTTGAAATAGTTTATGATAAATTGACACGATTTATTGAAATTCGTGTCACGTATGATGTATAGGTGGTGAACCCTCTAACAAGGGTAAAGAGATTGTGCCCGAAGATTAGGAATAGGAGTATATCGAACTCCTAGTACAATGAGTAATCTTATTATCATTTTAATTATCTAAAGTATGTTTTTATTCGGTTTTGGTGAAATTTTATGAAAAGGAGTTTAAATGGTAAACCTTTGTGTTTTACAAACAAAATATATTTACATAAAAAAAATTTATAAATTATCTTAAAATTGAATAACGATTTTGAAAATAGAGTAATTGGAGACCACTGGTGTGTTGTAAATTTATGATTGGAAATTGATGGCTTATGTTATATTGTTATTGTGTTGGCATGATTGGCTGGGCTGTGTTTTATAAATTGTATGAATTGTTTTATTTTACCCTTGTAGGCTGGGTAGTATTATATTAGCCCTGTCATGCTGTTAAAATTTTATTATATGGTGGGTTTAGCTTGCTGCAGTGGGCGGATTCTGTGGACCAGCCTATTAGAGGGTCACGGAATCCAGATATAAATATGTACCTCGATCGGAGAGGCGTGTAGGGTATCTCCTGAGGTATGGTTAGAGTCCACGTCACGCCAAACCACCTTGTGACTATGAACTCCGCTAACGCCAAGGAACGATTGTATTTTTCTCAAACTAAAAATATGTTTTACGTGTATATGAAATTTTAACAACCTTGGCGGGCTCGAGTGCATGCCTCTGATCAAGGTGTCATCAAGTACTATTTGTTGGCATGAGGCAAATGTTTATGAAAGCCATAAGCCTTAATGAGAAATTAAATGAAATACAACCGTTTGCATGGGTTGGGATAAATTTTCAAATTGGGAAATACTTAAAATGATGGGATATTTTAATTGTCTTCTTTTACTCGGCTTTAGCTTATTTAAATGGTATTTGTTTACTCATTGGGATTTTATAATCTCACCACCCTCTTTTCCACCCATTTCAGGCTTAGAGTAGGTTGTAGATAACTGATTCCATCGAGGGCTTCCGTTGGACTTGCGTCCTCCGAACTGTAGGTTCACAACTTCTTTAATTTTGGTTATTGTGGGCCCACTTGATATTGTAAATTTAAATTAATTTAAATACTCTAGTTTATTGCATTACAGTATGAATGAATTTATTTTGTTTTTACGTTACAAAAATTATTTACACATAACTCCAAAATTTCTGTTTATAAGAGAATAAAATATTTTATTGAATATTTGTTTTATCTTCTTATTATATTCAAATTGTCACGACCCGAAACTCCCATCGAGCCCGTGACAACCGCCGCGACGTCTCGATCGACATTCATTACCCGGAATGTCAACTGAAACTCCGTAAGGCTTTAATATCAGCTTCTCATTTCCCCTGTGGGTAACCGTTGCCAAATACCACATTCTAAAAGATTTTAAACTGTTTCCAACTTAAACAAATAAAATAATAATTTTTGTCTCACAGGGGTATTTTTTTTGTCATTTATCCGAAAAATCTCAAAATCAGTTAAAAATACAGTATGTAAGTGGAAAACACATATTTCATAATCAAAAATAATTTTGGATGTCTAAAACATTCGTTTAAAATGGAATTATGACTGTTAGAATAAAAAAAAGTATTAAATTAAATATTCAATTTTCACATAAAACACTATTTTAGAACACTGCATAAATAATTTTTATAGTGTAAAAGCAAAATAAATTCCTACATACTATAATGCAGATAACCAAAGTATAGAATTAATTTACAGTGACACGTGGGCCCACAAATAACCAAAAGTATAAAAAAAAATGAACCTATAGTTTTTGGATGTGGCAAGTTCAACTGTAATCCTCGCCGATATCAGTTATCTACAATCTATTCTGAGCCTGAAATGGGTGGAAAGGAGGGTGGTGAGAATATAAAATCCAGTGATTAAATAAACATCACTCAAAATGTCACGACCCGGAACCTCCCTCAGGCCCATGACAATCGCCGCAACGTCCCTGATTGACACTCATTATCCGGAATGTCAATCGGAACCCCGCAAGGCTTACATATCAGTTTCTTTACTTTCCTGTGAGCAATCGTTGTTAAATATCGAGTTTTTAGAGAATATACACTATTTTAGATAAAAAACAATCAAAATAAAATTTTCGCCACACAAGGGTATTTTGGTCATTTTTTTCTCAAAAATTTCGAAACTGGCTAAAACGTAATATACAAGTACAAAACACATAATTCATATTCAAAATGAGTTTAAAAGTCTAAAATCTTCATTTAAAATGAAATTACGATTATTTGAATATAATAAGAAAATAAAAGAAATATTAAGGAAAATATTCTATTATCTTATAAAACAATATTTATAGAGTTATACGTGAATAATTTGTATAGCGTAAAAGCTAAATAAATTTATACATACTGAAATACAGTAAGCCAAAATATTTAATTTAATTTACAATAACAAGAGGACCCCCGAATAAACAAAAGTAAAAAGGACTGTGAACCTACGGTTTGGAAAATGTAGATCCAATGGTAATCTTGGATGAGATCAGCTATCTACAGTCTATACTGAACCTGAAATGGGTGGAAAGGAGTTGGGTGAGA
>NW_017235007.1:0-3201 GCF_000208745.1 Theobroma cacao | reverse complement strand
GTAAATATACTAAAAGTGTGTGTATATATATATAATAGTAATTATATTCCTCATAAATTAACACAATAGTTAATTAAAGTATATATATTAAAAGACATTACAAGTTAATTAATAATTATTATTTCATGAATTAATTTAATTAACAATATGTGCTTGTCCTTAATTACATGAAATTAAAAAAAAAAAAGGTAAGTTCCAAAAGTATCATAATCTCACAACTTTCCTTTAGGTATATATATTATAAGTTTACATAAATAAAAATATATATTATAATTAACAATTTTATAAGTTATAATTTTTGTAACATTAACACAAAATAAAAAGTAAATATATTTATATTTAAAGTGTATATACTAAATGTATGTATATAATAGTAATTATATTCTTAATTAATTAACACAATATATATATTAAAACACATTACAATTTAATTAATAATCATATTTTCATGAATTAATTTAATTAAAAAAATAGGTTTGTCTTTAATTACATGAAATTAGAAAAAACATAATTAGTTTCGAATAACGGGGACCCAAAAGGTGATACCCAAACCCTACCCAAACTCGACACGGGTAGTGAAATTACTATATAAACCTATTCTAAACACAATTATAAGGTACCCTAATCCAATATAATTAGGTCAAATACTTGCAGGTACCCTGTTACAAGGTACCTATTGCCATCCCTAAGCAAAGTTGGGCATTTGGTGGGGCAACAAACCCCTCATTAACTACTTCCAAAGCTTTCCCTCTCTCTTTTTAATTACTATGATTCAAATAGGTCAAGATATACAATTAATCTTACATAATGCTTGGTAATTGAGGAATAAATTAGGTTTTTTTTTAAAAGAAAAACTTGGCATAATACTCAAAAAAGTTATTAAACTATTTAAGAAAATTCAAATAAGCTCATATTCTTTTATTGCATTCAATCAAGTTCCTATATTTTTGTTTTAGATCAAATAAACCCTTTTGACTAATGATTAACTAAGTGCCATTAGTTGAAATACTACTTGTCATTTTATATCCACATTGCACTTACATGATCTTGATGTGAAAGTGAAAAATGTTATATGGTCATGTTATCATGTCAAATTAGTGTATCTGTCACATCCTGTTTTGGGGTGCATATGACCGGCACATGAATCCAAACAGATATAGCTTGTTAAGCCTAAGCAAGCCTTCTTACATTCATTCATCATAACTTGACTCATTAACCATAATCATCATATACAAAACATACAATATCAAACTCATGCATTTATCTATAGGCAACTATACACAGCTATGGAACTTCTCAACATAAGTTGTGCAAGAGCATTCATTCATAATAAACTCAGAGTTAGCAACTCATACATCATGCCATAATCATTTATCAACAACCTCGGATGTCCATATCGGCTCTTGAGCCACATTTGTACATTCATCCATAACATTTATAAGTATAAACCAAGCATGGGTTACATCATCATAAACATGTTCAATATCCATAAACATAAAATCGACTCGTCAGTGGAATATGACCCAACTCTCTAGGCATCAAGTAGGCTGCTAGACACCTACCAAAGAAATATGAACGGATCACGCCTCCATGACTTGGAAGCTGAATGCTATCACTTATTTACAAATGAAAAAACATTTGAGAAAAGTAATGTATAAGTCACAAAGACTCTATGAGTAGATACGAGGAAGCAGATAAGCCAAGAGGGAGAGTTTTTTTTGCATAAATTACATCATTAATGCAAACATGCATGTTGAGATAAATATACTTAATTTCAAACTTCTCGTAAGAATAGAGTTGTTATAAAATAGTCTTATTTTCAAGTGAAATTGATGTTTCATAAACAGTAGTTCTTTAAATAAGTTAAAGATTTACGAAAAACCTTTAGAAAAATCAAGAAAGTTGTACCTTACCTGTGGTATTGGATAATCACTAAGAGAAATGGTACTTATCCATATAAACCTCAAACTATGGGTAACTTACTTTGATCTTTTTGTAAACCATGTGAAATGCTCATGTACTCAAGATCATTAAATAAAATCAATCATAACATTTTGTAATCATCTCCCAATCCATATAACCCAAGTAATCATTTACAAATCCATATAACTCAGTGATCAATATCTAATCTATAAAACTCAACCAATGCATTAGAACTTATTCTATCTAGTAATTTATCTTGGCTATCTTACAACTTAGAGTTTAACCTACCATTCAATCAAACATTCGATCATACAAAGCAACCACAAATAACATAACAATAACAAGAGTAATATGCAATAATCATGAATGTAATGGGGATGCCTACTTGGTCCTAGTCCACGTTTTGGCTATGGTGAGTGGCATATCAGCCTCACTGACATTGAGCATTGCTATCATGTAATGGGTATCACTTTACTTGTCACGACCCGGAACCTCTCTCAGGCCCATGACAATCGCCGCGACTTCCCGATTGACACTCATTGTCCAGAATGCCAACCGGAACCCCGCAAGGCTTACATATCAGTTTCTTTCCTTTCCTATGAGCAATCATTGTTAAATATCGAGTTTTTACAGAATATACACTATTTTAGATCAAAAACAATCAAAATAAAATTTTCGCCACACATAGGTATTTTCGTCATTTTCTTCTCAAAAATTTCGAAACTGGCTAAAACGTAATATACAAGTACAAAATACATAATTCGTATTCAAAATGAGTTTAAAAGTCTAAAATCTTCATTTAAAACGAAATTACGGTTATTTGAATATAATAAGAAAATAAAAGAAATATTAAGGGAAATATTTTATTTTCTTATAAAACAATATTTATAGAGTTATACGTGAATAATTTTTATAGCGTAAAAGCTAAATAAATTTATACATACTGAAATACAGTAAGCTAAAATATTTAATTTAATTTAAAATAACAAGAGGGCTTCCGAATAAACAAAAGTAAAGAGGACTGTGAATCTACGGTTTGGAAAATGCAGATCCAATGGTAGTCCTCGATGAGATCAGCTATCTACAGTCTATACTGAACCTGAAATGGGTGGAAAGGAGGGTGGTGAGATTATAAAATCCCAATGAGTAAACAGACATTATCATAAATATCTAAAGGCGAGTAAAATAGAGGCAAGTTTAAATAACAAATTTCAACCCATTTCATAATGTTTTCAATTTATTTCTTAAACCATAAAATATTTGTAATTTACCAAAACA
>NW_017235006.1:0-3298 GCF_000208745.1 Theobroma cacao | reverse complement strand
AACCATCGCCTTTGCCTCAAATTAAGCTCCTTTTGGGTGAGCAAATATTTTAAACTCTTGTGATCCGTAAATATTCGACAATGCTCACCATACAAGTAATGCCTCCATATTTTTAAAGCAAACACCACTGCTGCTAACTCTAAATCATGGGTAGGGTAATTTGCTTCATGCCTCTTTAGCTGTCTAGAAGCATAAGCTACAACTTTTTCATTCTGCATCAATACGCACCCCAACCCCAACTTTGAGGCATCACTATATACTACAAATCCCTTACCATTAACAGGAAGTGTTAAAACGGAAGCGGAGGTTAACCGGTTCTTTAGCTCCTGAAATCGATTCTTACAAACATTATCCCACACAAACTTACATCCCTTACGAGTTAGATGGGTCAAAGAAGCTGCTATTAAGGAAAACCCCTGAACAAACCTCTGATAATAACCGGCTAATTTGAAGAAACTACGAATCTCCGTCACTGTCTTAGGTTGCTCCCATTGTAAAATTGCCTCTACTTTCTTAGGATCAACATATATTCCAGTTCTCGATACTACGTGTCCCAAGAATACCACTTCCTGTAACCAAAACTCACACTTCGAAAACTTTGCATACAACTGTCTTTCTCGTAAAGTTTGTAATACTATACGCAAGTGGGCAGCGTGCTCATCATTATCTCTCGAGTAAATCAGTATGTCATTAATGAACACAATAACAAACTTGTCCAAGTAAGGGTGGAACACCCTGTTCATGAGATCCATAAAAGCTTCTGGTGTGTTAGTTAACCCGAAAGGCATGACCAAGAACTCATAATGATCGTACCGAGTCCTGAACGCTGTCTTGGGTACATCCTATTCTTTAATCCTCAACTGATGATATCTAGACCTTAGATCAACCTTGGAAAACACTGTAGCTCCTTGTAATTGATCGAAAAGATCATCAATCCTCGGTAATGGATACTTGTTCTTAATGGTCATTCTGTTAAGCTGTCGGTAATCGATACATAACCAAAGTGTACCGTCTTTCTTTTTCACAAATAAAATCGGTGCTCCCCACAGAGATATACTAGGGCGTATAAAACCCTTGTCCACCAACTCTTGCAATTGTACTTTCAACTCCTTCAACTCTACCGGAGCCATTCTATATGGAGGGATAAAAATAGGTGCAATACCCGAAAGTAAATCAATAGGGAACTCAAGCTCTCGATCAGGAGGCAGTCCCGGTAAATCATCAGGAAATACATCAGGAAACTCACTTACTATTGGGACATCCTCTAACTTAGGTTCCCCCTTTGAAGTATCAATCACGTATGCCAAATAAGCCAAATACCCTTTCTACACTAATTTTGAAGCTTTGATGGCCGAGATTACACAAGACGGTAATACTCGGTGTTTCCCTACAAACACAATCTCTGCTTCCTCCGAATTTCGAAGAACAACTTCCTTTCGAAAACAATCCACGTTCGCCCGATGTGCAGTTAACCAGTCCATACCCAATATTAGATCAAAATCCAGGATCTCTAGAGGAATTAAGTCACCTCTAAATTCTTCCTCGCCTACCCTTACCCCACAGTCTCTATAACAACTGTTTCTAACTAGCTTTTCTCCTAAATGGGTGTGAATTACAATTTCTTCCTCTAATGGTGACAGGTTTCTATCAGCAATTGATGCAAATGTGGTGCTCACATAAGACCTATCTGAGCCAGAATCTATCAAAACATAAGCATCTTTATCAAATAAAGACATAGTACCTATCACTGCTCCAGGTCAGACCCGTGCCTCATCTTCCGTCACAGCGAAAACTCTTGTCGAGGTATGAGTCTGTGGTCTCGAAGGTGGATGTGCCGGGGTATTACTCTCCACACCGGACCGAATGGCCACTCCTTGTCTCGGTGGCAACCCAGAAGAATCTCTCCTCTGCATATCAGTGTGAGCTGGTGAAGATGATGCAACTACCGTGGCTCGTCCTAACCGTGGGTAATTACTCCTAATATGACCCATCTGTCCGCATTGGAAACATCTTGTTGGCCCTTTACATAGCCCACTATGATAATTCCCATAATTTTTGCATCGATCAGAACCTCCGAAACTTTTCTCAGAACCAGTCATAGCAGATCTGCTAAACCTCGAAGGTCTCTGTTGTGATGGTGGAAATGGAGGTCGAGGAGATGTCACGAAAACAGAAGTAGTACTCCTTGAAATCGCTGAGTCCTTACCTCTTTTTACTGGCTGACTAGAAGACATACTAGGATTCCTCCTTTTTGCAAACTCAGTTCGAATCCTCCTATTCTCAGTCGCGAGCTTCTCAGCCCGTAAAGCCATCTGTACCACCTCCTTATGCGGCTCCCTACCAGTCACTATCATCCGCTCTCTAATCTCATTACGGAGCCCTTCCTCGAAATAACTGGCCTGATCCTGCTCAGATTTCACCAGATCCGGTACATATAACATCAACTCGTTAAAACGAGTCTCGTACTCCTCTATAGTTAGATTCCCCTGTTTCAAACTCAAAAATTCTCTCTTTTTTTCTTTCTGATGAAAATAAGTGAAATACTGACCATCAAACTCCTTGAGAAAATCAGACCACGTCTGAGGAGTAGTGGAACGGGACTTCACTGAATTCCACCAAGTACAAGCCCTCTTCTCTAATAATCTCGTAGCCACCATCAGCTTCATGTCGTCGTCTAATCTCATATCAGAGAGAGTCTCCGAAACCTGATTAATCCAGTCCTTTGCCACAGTGGCATCCAACTCACCCATGAAAGACACACAACCAAGCTCTAGCCTCCTTTAGCTTCTTGGAAATGGATACGTCTTGTACCGGTGGTGGAACTAAAGGAGTAACTGGTGGTACTATAGGTGGAACTTGACCAGTCGGAGCTCCACCAGCCATTGCGGTAAAGAAAGCTGCCAATGCCTGTGCTGCCTCAGTAGACATGGTGGGAATACCCGTGGGTGGTGGAGGAGGTGGAGGATGTGGAGGACTATCGGCCTGCTCAGCAGCAGGTGCTGCCCGAATGGTAGACGCAGTCGATTCTTCCCCTACTGCATCTAGCTGACGACGTTGGGAACGACCTTTTCCCCTCCCAACCGATCTAGTGAGAGGTGGGTGTTCGCGTCGAGGAGGCATAATAATCTATAAAAGAAAACGAGCAAGCTTAGGGAACTTTAGGCTCTATATGAAAATGCATGCATTCTATTCAACCTAACTTAACTTAATCCGGGGCCACACTGATATTGTAATTTTTTAAAACCACTTTAAAACCAAAAACTCTTATCTTTAAAACCAAAAGCTCTTATCTTTAAAA
>NW_017235005.1:0-3337 GCF_000208745.1 Theobroma cacao | reverse complement strand
TGAGTCATCCCTGAACTGTGAAACTCTTAATTTCACCTTAAAATTCCTATTTGAACTAGTTCGAGGCTTAATCGACTTAATGATACCATTAGGGGCAATATCGTTTTTTAACGATTTCTCGAACTTCCTAAATATATAAACATTCTATCGAGCATGTGAATGATATTATAATTATTTTACAAAGCAGGGTTTGACAGCTGTTCTTGCTGTTAGTTTAAAATAAATAAAAGTTAAGTGTGTGCATTCTAGAAAGCTGGTTGTAACGCATAGTTGGATGTTTTTGTTAAGGTTGCCTTTGTTTGAGATTGGATATGTCCTCATTGCATCTATCTTCACAATCTCTTTCCAACCTTATGAATAAATAGTTTGCTTCTTGGCTGTGCAATATATTTGATAAGCTGACTTATGCATTTTTCTACCATTATGTATTAATTGCAGTCATGAGCTTGCATATTTCAATCCCTCAGGCATTGTTGTCCTTTTAGCTTGTGAGGTAAGGAAAGGGAGAAAAAAAAGACGAAAGACGAAAGAGAAAAGAGAAAAGAAAAAAAAAGAATAAAACATGGGGAGGTTAATTTATGTTTATGATAAAATTTATTAAGTCAGTATTAATATTAAAGTTAATAATAATACTCTCTTTCTCTCATAAATACTGTCTTTATTTAACTTTGGATAGTAAAACTTTTTTAACTTTGATTTCATTTTATTTCAAATTAAAATATAAAACAAAAAGTTACTAAAAACTATCATTGAAGAGGTTTTTAAGTATATTTTTATAAATATGTAGTTTAATAAATATGTTATTATGTTTCAATTATACTAGCATTCTTGGTTATATGCTTTGTACATAAATATTTACTTCTACATATTTTTTAAAATATAATTTTGAAGTATAATAAGTAATTTTTTCAGTTTTTAAATTTATAAGTATTTTATTATTAATCCTCTTTATAATTCTAACTGTTTTTAACCAAGAGAAATTAATTTTGGATAAATTCGCCTTTGATGAAACTGACTCATTTATTTAAGTCCGTACCTCAACTTGGCCTCTATGTTTGGATCAAGTTCTTAACCTTTGTAATCAGGGGCAGACCTAGAAATTTTCTTGACTGGTGTCGTAATTAAAATAATAATTAAAAATAAATATGTTAAAATTTATAAAAAAAAAGTTTTGATATTAAATTAAAGAAAATGTAAATTCAATACATTCATTTAATACTTCAAAGTAAAAATATCTATAAAAAATTATAATTATCTGCGATGATTTTTCATATTTTGAAAACGTTGTATGATAGTATTAGCAGAAATACTATTAAATACATTTTTTTCAATATATGTCACCAAGTAATTATTCATCTACTCATCACTCATTCCATTGCATAGCCTGTACTTTATAATTATGAATCCAAACTATCAAATTAATCAAAAAATATTTAGACATGAAATATTTAAAAACTTAACTTGGATTAAAAATTACTTACAATTGAAGCTTAGTTGAGTTGTTTTGAGATAGTGAAAAACACAACCAAGAATCGAGAAGAGAAAAATCACTATAGGTCTTAAGAGTAAGATTTAGATTTTTGAAGAGAGAGAGTAGTTTAGGTTTTGACTTTTTTAATAAAATTTTAAATTATAGAAGAAAATTTTTTTATTTCTATGTAGAACTTAAATATTAATTTGTAAATTTTTTTGATAATATTTAAATATTATTAATATATTATTAATATATTAGTCGGTTCATAATATTATTTTAAAAATTTTTCATAATTCTTATCTTTTTCCATTTATAAAATAAAATTTTATGAGTAAATGATAATATATTATATATTATATAATAAAAAGATAAATATAAACCCTTCATAAATATAATAATCACGTTATTCTAAAAACCGACAGTGTATTGAATGACGATCAGGAAAAAGGATAAAGAAAATTTGATTCAACATTATTGATGTGATAGTTTGGAGCATGTCGTGAACACATGTATCATGCGTTTGACGACTTTAGTAAGTAGACAAATGTTTTAGTGATATACGTGTTGCCGCATCGATATGGATAAAGATTGAAGTTAAAGTAAAAAAGATAAAAATAGATTTATCTTTAGATGATTAAAAAAATATATATTTAATATATATGTAATTCCTTTAGATGATAAATACATGATTTTAATTTTATATAGACTAATTAATTAAGTTATAATTTGTGTTACATTTTAAGTATTCATACATTTTAATTTAATTATTATATAGTTGTTGACCTTTTTTTTTATTTTGTAAATTTTTTTTCAAAACTAAAAAATAAATAACAAATAACAAGTAATGAAAATATTAATCAAACAAAATCCTTTTACAGCATTTAATGAAAAATATTTTTTCTTTTTTTTACATCTTAAAAGTTTATACTAAATTAGAACAAAAATTATTAAATAAATTATAATTTCTCGTGAATTTAACTTTTTAATTATATATTGTATAAATCAATTACAATAATAAATCATTTTACTTTGTTGATCATTCATGTCCGCTGTCTATTCTCACATAATTAATAAATTAGAACAAAATTAATACCGACATTGTTTTTTGTCCATACGTTGTTCTTATCTTGCATCTTAATTGTTGTGCATTTATTGAGGAACTCAAAACAAACTTGACAAGACGTTGCATGTACCTGCCAGAAAATAATTCTTCTCGTGCATTTACGGATAAGAAGACAAAAAAGTAAATAATCCTGGCATGGGCCATTCGCCCTACTTCGATTCTATCACATTGTTTTTGTGGTAGAAATAAATTTTAATTTAAAATTTCAACAACATTTTAACTTAGATGTCAATTAAAAGGAATTTATGTGCGAAAATTATATGAAGAAAGCAAAACATAAATTAATCACTTGAAACTAAGATATTTTTTAAAATAAAATGCAAGTGTTATGTTCTACTTTTATCATTATACCTTAAATGAATGTGTATTCTTTAATATCTTCATATTCATCTTAGTCCTCCCAACTTAAAACACTGTAAGTATGCTCTCCCATTATCACAAATTCAAGTTTCAACAACCGCAAGCTCACTTATAAATTTTATTGTAACATTTGCACGAATTTGCTCTTGGTTTTTAAGTTATTCATAGAATTAGATGTAATATAGAGTAATTTTTTTTGTATTGATAATAAAAGTGATTTTATACTAAGATGGGCTTATATTGGAAAATAAGATATTGAAATAACTCTATTTTGGGAATAAAAATTTTAAAATGCCTTGGTCCAGGAAAAAACTCTTTGGCCAAACTATGAACTTAAAAAGTTCTTAAACTTTCTTTCTATTTTTATCATTTTTCCTTCC
>NW_017235004.1:0-3426 GCF_000208745.1 Theobroma cacao | reverse complement strand
TTATTTTAACCAAAAAGGTAAAAAAATTGAACTTAAAATCAATTATGAGGTTATAAAACCATTTAAAGAGAGTAATAAGACTTTCGAAGGCATGTGTAACGACCGTTCCTTTGTCGTTGCCAGCATCCGAGACTTGCTGGAGAACCTGCCAAATCCCGAACAAGCCTTAATTGAATCTTTGGTTATTATGCCATCAATTTGTGAAACTATTTGAACCATATATCCCTTTCTAATAAGGATTAAACATAATCATAATAAACCATCTTAACCTTTATTCACCATACTTGTAAAGATTACATTATAATCTATAATTATTCTATTATATGCTTACATTGACACTACTTACAAATACATTATACTATGAATGACTCGACCTTTAGTAGTGGAGCAACTCGGAATAAAGTGCTACAATATGCCTTTATCTATCCGCGGTAGACAACATGTGCCGATGAACGCACACTAGGCTGAAGACTATCTAAGAAAGGGAAATAAGGGGGTGAGTCTCACAGACTCAGTGATCATCTGTTCCATGAGCAGGGAGTAGATGGGAAATGTAACACCCCGTCCTTTGATATGGTGGCCAATAAAGCCTTTCGGATGTCAATTGAGGTTAATTAGTAAGTTAAGAGGTGATTTGAAAGTAAGATGTTTTTGAGCCCTAGAAGGCTAGTGGAAAATTTTAAAATAAGATAATATTTTATTAATAAAATAATATTATAATATTAATATTTTATTAATTATGAAAATTAGTAATGAATGAGGAGTATACGACTAATCTAAGTGGGAGAGAAGAAATAAGAAAAAATTTCGAAGAAAAACGACATTAACGGGGCCACGTGCCTTTATTAAATAGAGCACGTGCGGGTAAGTATACATTTAAATATTATGGTGACACTTTCGTGAAGTGCGACTTTGATATTTTGATTGTACACGTGTAGAGGAAGAAATATAGAAGGAAATTGGAATTTAAAATGTGTTGGAAGGATCCAATTGTAAAGAATAAAAGTTAGAGGGGTCACACGGTAAATAAGGAAAAGTTAAAGGACTCATTTTTAATTTCAACATTTGGAGTTAAAAAGGGGAATTTACTAATCAAGGAAGGTTAAAATATGTGGAATATAGGATTTACATGTGAGAATTACTATTACATGCAATCATAGCGTGCAAAAAGGAAAAGTTAGCGGGGGACATGTGGGACCCCCACCATGTGAAGTAAAAGAAAACATAAGATTAAAATTTGCTTGCATGAGATGTGATTGGTGCAATGGTGGTCAAATGAAGGATGAGGAAAGTGGGGTGAATATGGTTTGGATGGGACAATGAAAGATTAAACAAAGCATAAAGTAAAAAAATGGTGTAAGAAATAAAGAAATGAAAAATGATGAAAAGTAAAAGATGAAAGGCAAGTGGCGGATGGAAGAGTGGTAAGCTTATTTTATGTGATTTAATCACATAAAATAAGTGGGAAGGAAGTCAAAAGAACCATTCAACCTTGGGCCATCCACCCATGCAAAGGAAATAAGGAAGAAAGAAAAGAAAAGTAAAGGAAAAAGTGGCATTGGGCAATCTACCCATGGGTGAGTAATAACAAGAAAAAGAAAATCATTTTTTCTCTCTTTTCCTTGAGTGAAACAACAACATAAATCTACAAGATGAGGGAGGAAATCTCATGGTTCCTCTTGGTTTTGTGCAAAACCGAACCTTTCCTTCCTTTCTCTATTTTTCTTTTTTTCTTTCTTTACTTTCCTTTCTCTTTTCTTCTTTCTTTCCTCTCCTTTCTCTTTTCTTCTTGGTTATGGGTGGACTTCTCAAGGCCAAGCCTTGAAAATGGCTTTCATTTTCTCTCCCATGCGCGGATTGCCCAAGGTCACTCACATTTTTCTCTTATTTTCTTTTCTTTTCTCTTTATTTTTCCTTCATGGGCAAATTGCCCAAAGCTTGCTCATTTTAGCCTTTTTCCGTTTTCCTTTTATGTGGTAAAATTGCAAGTCAAAAGGCCTTTGAACCATTCCACCCATCCTTCACTTTTCATTGTCCATTCTTTCTTCATTTCTTTTTCATCTCTTATTTGCATGCCATGCCATTCAATTACCTTTCTTTGTTTTCTTTCTATTAAATATTATATTTATGCCTTTTTCTTTTCAAATCACATCACCTTTCTTACTTGTTTACCATGGGCTATCTTGGCCAAACCATGGTTTTCTCCAATTACATATATTTTTTATTCTTTTTCTCTTGTCAACTTTCACATGGTGGGGTCCCACATGTGTCCCATTAACATCTTCCTTTCTTGCATGCAATGATTTGCATGAAATAGTGAATTTCACATACATATCTCATATTCCACATAATCTAACCTTCCTTGGTTAGTAAATTCCCATTTAACTTCAAATGTTAAAATTTGCACATAAGTCCTCAAACTTTCCTTTGTTTACCGTGTAACCCTCCAAACTTTCATCTTTAACAACTTGGTCCTTCCAACACGTTTTAAATTCCAATTTTCTTCTATTTTTCTTCCTTTACACATGTAAAATCAAAATATCCAAGTTGCACTTCACCAAGGTGTCACCATAATATTTAAATATACTTTTACCCGTGCTTGCTCTATTTAATAAAGGCACGTGAGCCCCATTAACATCATTTTTTTCGAAATTCTTTCTTATTTCTTCTCCCCCACTTAGATTAGTCATATAATCTTTTTTCATGACTAATTTCGATAATAGTTAAAATATTAATTTTTTAATATTATTTTATTCCAAAATTCTCCACTTATCTCTTTGGGTCCCAAAATGTCTTGTTATGCCCCGATTCACTTCCAAATCACCTTTTAACTCACTAATTCATCCTCAATAAAGATATTATTATTTAATTGCTATTTCCTCACATGCAAAATATTTTATTCCAAATTAGTCCTTTCACCCTTCATCACTTTTAAACATTATAATTAACCTCAATTGGGATCCGACAAGCTTTATTAGCCGTCATATCAAAGTACCGGGTGTTACAACATGAGTGACTATAAATGGATTTTTTTTGTCAATGGATGGCTTCCGTTTCACGTTTCCAAAGGCAAATATTCAATTATAACTTGTTTTAACCAAAAAGGTAAAAAAATTCAACTGAAAATCAATTATGAGATTATAAAACCATTAAAAGTAAGTAATACGGCTTTCGAAGGCATGCGTGACTATAAATGGATTTTTTGTCAATGGATGGCTTTCGCTTCACATTTTTTGAGGTAAATATTCAATTATAACCTATTTTAACCAAAAATGCAAAAAAAAATTCAACTTAAAATCAATTGTTAGATTATAAAACCATTTAAAGCAAGTAATAAGACTTTCGAAGGTATAAGTGACTATAAATGAACTTATCCTCTCAATGAATATCTTTCGCTTCATGTTTCCTGGTGTAAACATTCAATTA
>NW_017235003.1:0-3428 GCF_000208745.1 Theobroma cacao | reverse complement strand
AAAAATTATTTATGCAGTGTTCTTAAAATATCGTTTTATGTGAAAATTGAATATTTTATTTAATATTTTTATTTTATTATAACAGTCATAATTCCATTTTAAACGAATGTTTTAGACATTCAAATTATTTTTGATTATGAAATATGTGTTTTCCACTTACATACTATATTTTTAGATGATTTTGAGATTTTTTGGGATAAATGACCAAAATACCCCTGTGAGATGAAAATTATTATTTTATTTGTTTAAGTTGGAAACAGTTTAAAATCTTTTAGAATGTGGTATTTGGAAACAGTTACCCACAGGGGAAATGAGAGGCTGATATTAAAGCCTTGCGGGGTTTAGGTTGACATTTCGGGTAATGAATGTCGATCGAGACGTCGCGGCGGTTATCACGAGCTCGATGGGAGTTTCGGGTCGTGACAGATTGGCTTTAGTACTAGTAAAATATTGTTAGTATGAGCCCTACAAGCCAATCTCTGATCGTATAGGAATTATATTTTGAGTTATTCATGTATGATAATTTATTAATTTATAATAATTATAAGGTAATTCTTTATCCATAAGTTTGTGATTTAATTACTTTTTGTATTTATGTAGATAAAATCCATGGAACTATATATATCTTGCAAAGGAATTGTATTGGGATACAATTATGAGATCCTTATGCATCAAAGCATTGTTCTTAAAAGTTCTTGATCATTGTGTTATTAAGACGGGGCATCAATAATACTCAAAAATCAACGCATGCTATGTTCCTTACTTGTGAAGTAAGCAACTGCTCTCATAGGTTGAAGTATAGAATATTGGGATGGGCCCTGTAACCAATTGGGATTGGTTAAGGCTTGATTCCAATCATGCAACAGTATCATTCATGTTGAATGATTAGAGGTTTTCCTTCATCAATAAGACATCAATTATAATGAGGTATAAGTCTTATTGGATGAAGTTCATGAGATTAATATGCCTTGCAAGGAAACTGTAATTGGTTGTAGTTATGAGATTCTTATGCATCAAAGCATAATCTCAAAATGTTCCTGGTCAATGTATCATTGAGACTAGACATCAATGATGCTTAGAGATTGGTATATTCTATGTTCCTTACTTTGAAAGTAAGCAATCGATCTCATAGATTGAAGTATAGAGATACTTGGAACTAAAATATAAGTGCTTTCCTAGGAGAGCAAGTTCACTAAACATGACCCGCCATGAGAAGTGTATTTGGTAATACACTCTAGTGTCTATGAAACACTTCTTATATGTCAGTTGTGTAAATACTCCCTAGACTTGAGACATCAAGTTGTCTTATGTGTGGAGTGCTATGTTTTGATTTCATCCCTATGGGTGCCTAACCAAGGATGCCAAAACAGGATGTTTTTGGGTATAGTATGAAGCATGTGAAGGCAAATAAGTTATCAAGATAGGAATCATCACCTCAAGTGTTTTAGAGGACATATCCTATCAGTTCTTGGTTAACATTAGCTTGTTGAAGTCCTTGGCTAAGGCGACATGGAAATTATGAAAAAGGTTTCATAACTCTCTATAAAGCTAATGATATAATTACAGGAACAAATATGGAGGTCAATAAGAGTAGACACTGTACCAAGCTCTTATCATCTCCGGGATATATAATGAGGGAATGAATTACACTGATAGACTATACACTAAAAGGTTGTCAAAGAACCCTTTGACTCTCCCAACAATTGGGTGGCCATGATGCATTGCTAGATGCCAATCTTGGTCTATAAAATTGATTATAAACTAATTGATTAAAATTTATATTAATCAATTAAGTCATTAATCAATTCCATTGCCAACATGTTGGGAACCTAATGGGTCACACATAATGATTGTATTTAAATTAAATTAGGAGAGTGACGATTTAAGTTATACTTAAATCACATGCTAGATAATTAACCTTTATAAACTTAATTAAAAGAGTTTAATTAAGTTTTTGGCATAATTATAAATAGTTATAACTATAAGGCCTTGATTGCAAAATATAAAGGAAATTAATTTTGATTTTAATTTCCAAGGACTTAATTAAAAGAGCTTAATTAAGTAATAGGCCCAATATTAAATGTGTTATAATATTGAGGGCTTAATTGCAAATTTGAAGTTATTTTAACCTATCTATATAAGTCACTTTTTAACTATTTTTCATATGAGAGTTTTTCACAATTGAAGAAAACGTAGTTTTTGTCAAAAAAAGAGAAACGTTTTCTTTCTTTGCCACCACTCTCTTTGTGTGAAAGAGAAAATTGCTTATGAAGCAATTTTCAAGAGAGGTTCGGCTAAGATTGTGAAAAAAGAAGAAAAAAGCAATTGTTGTCCTCTTGGCTAGCACAAAGTATAGTTAAAAACTCCTTCCTTCGTTGAAGGTTTAAGTGCAATCGTCTGTACTACCATTGGAGGCCAAGCACTTGATTGGCTAGGGTTTTTGCTCCTTGTGGTGTTTGTGGGATTGCTTCAGAAAGTGTCATCGTGATTTCGAAATTACATGGCAAGGTAACTTTTTAAACAATAATTTATTTTGTGCTTTTATGTGTTAAATATCACCAAGGTGATCCATGGGTGGAGGCATGTTTTGTTGTTTAGTTATAAAATTTTTAATTTTCTTTTCGCTGCGTATTTTGAGCATGCCATCCATAGTCAAACCCATCAGTGGTATCAGAGCCTTCCTTGGTACAATTTTAACACATTTTAATGTCTATTGTTGTTAATTCCTTGTTGAAAAGGAATATGAGGTGTTCAGGTTTTGTTCTACACAAATTAGTAAGTTTTAAAATTTTACAATTTGTTCTAGTTATTTTAATTTCTACATAAATTTTAATTGTAAATTTTAAAATTTATTTGTCATAATATTAATCTCATTTTAATGTCAAAATATTACAGATTAACAAGTGTCACGACCCGGTACTCCCCTCGAGCCCGTGACAACAGCCGCAGTGTCCCGGTAGACACTCATTGCCTGAAATGTCAACCCGAAACCCCGCAAGGCTTTACTATCAGTTTCTCATTTCCCTTGTGAGCAACCATTGTCAAATATCGTGTTCTAAAAAATTTTAAACTGTTTCCAACTAAAAATAAATAAAATATTAATTTTTGTCTTACATGGGTATTTTGGTCATTTTTTCTCAAAATTTTTGAAACTGGCTAAAACGTAATATACAAGTACAAAACACATAATTCATATTCAAAATGAGTTTAAAAGTCTAAAATCTTCATTTAAAACGAAATTACGGTTATTTGAATATAATAAGAAAATAAAGGAAATACTAAGTAAAATATTCTATTTTCTTATAAAACAATATTTATAGAGTTATACGTGAATAATTTTTATAACGTAAAAGCTAAATAAATTTATACATACTAAAATACAGTAAGCCAAAATATTTAATTTAATTTACAATAACAAGAGGGTCCCC
>NW_017235002.1:0-3565 GCF_000208745.1 Theobroma cacao | reverse complement strand
CCATGGTTAAATTATGTGTTTTGATGATGGATTCAAATCTGATCATATGGGTTTAGAGAGAGAAAGTTGTTAGATTAATTTGATTTTGAACTATGTTAGTGTTTTAAGTTAGTTTAGCATATTTAGAAATAAAACAACAAGAAGCTTAGGAGATGTGTTTGAGGCTTTTAGCATGAAGCTCTGGTGGAGGTTTGCATCCTGTAACAGCATTTGGACGCGATTTATGTGGACTAAATATTGTACGACCCAAATTCTAAGGTACGTCCAGCCGAAACTCCAAGATTCACAAACATGGAAACGAATGCTCGCCAGCTGTTTAACCGCAGAGAATTACATTAGGTGGCGGATTGGTAAGGGAGAGCTATTCTTTTGGCATGACTGTTGGATGGGTGATACCCCCTTGGTCAATCGTTTTCCAGTATTTACATCATCGATGACGAGAGTTTCCCATTTTTATGATGATGGTACATGGAATGTGGATAAGCTAAACAATGTACTGCAGGAGGACGTGGTAGTGGAAATTCTAAACATTCCGATTGATCCTCTTAATGATGATAGGGCGTTTTGGGTACCTACCTCTGATGGGCAATTCACTACTAAGTCCGCTTGGGAGATAGTTCGTCAACGCCAGTTGGTAAACGCCATGTTTGATTTAATTTGGCATAAAAACATCCCTTTAACTATCTCTTTCTTCCTTTGGAGGTTACTGCAGGACTGGATCCCAGTTGATTTGCGGTTGAAAACCAAGGGTTTCCAATTAGCTTCTAAATGTCAACATTACAATTCAGAGGAGTCTCTCTTGCATGTCATGTGGGAATGCCCAATTGCCGTACAGGTTTGGATTTATTTCACGAAATTCTTCCAAATCAACACTATTCATCCCCAGACTGTTAAACAGATTATGTGGGCATGGCTGTACTCCGGAGATTATACGAAAAGAGGACACATACGCACGTTAATGCCTTTATTCATTTTTTGGTTCTTATGGGTTGAAAGGAACGATGCGAAACATAGGAACCTTGGTATGTATCCTAACAGAGTGGTGTGGAGAGTACTCAAGCTCATCCACCAACTATTCCATGGGAGACAATTCCAGAGGTGGCAATGGAGGGGAGATCCTCAGATTGCTCAAACATGGGGTCTAATATTTCAGCAGGCAGTCCCATATCCACCAAAAATATTCTCTTGGCGGAAACCATCAACAGGTGAGTTTAAGCTGAATGTTGATGGTAGTTCAAAGCACAATTTTCAGAATGCTGCTGGAGGAGGACTTCTTCGCAATCATACTGGTACTTTGATCTTTGCTTTCTCCGAAAATTTTGGATCGTGTGATTCTTTACAAGCAGAATTGATGGCTCTGCACAGGGGTCTATTGTTGTGTACTGAATATAGTGTTCCTAGACTTTGGATAGAAATGGATGCGAAAGTAGTGGTTCACATGATTAATGAGAATCATCAAGGATCTTCTAGGACTCGGTACTTGCTTGCTTCTATTCGTAGATCCTTAAAAAGTATCTCTTTTAGGATTTCGCACATTCATAGAGAGGGAAACCAGGCAGCAGACCACCTCGCGAATCAGGGGCATACACACCAAAATCTGAAGGTATTCTCACAAGCAGAAGATCAGCTCAGAGGTATTCTCAGATTAGATAGAATTAATTTACCTTATGTTCATTTTTAATGAATGTAAAGGAGTAGTACTCCTAGTTTATTTTTCCTACTTAGTTACTCTAATAGAATTTTGTAAAATGGACGTGTTTTAATTTTATGACGATAATTAAAAAATATGGTCATAAAATGAAACATTCCATCCTAGGTGCTTTTCATTTACATTTTTTGTTTCAAATTTCATCCTAGTATATTGTTTCCATGTAATAGTAAGGAAAATCTCTTTTACTGTAGCATCAAAAGATATGCACGTAAAATAGTTTTCCTTACTCTAGGTGTTGCTATGAACTTTACTTTTAATTATGTAAATTGGAGGTACGGTTTATGCCCCCCTCCTTTGTATTTTTATTTCGTTATTAATAAATTTTAACAGGGCAGTTGGGCCCTGCGTGAATTTCCAGCATAAAAAAAAAAGAATTAAAACAACAAGAAAAGAATTCATTTTCCTCCATTACCATTATTGGCTAAATTTTCTAGGGGAATATTGGCTGGTGATCTTGATGTTTATTTGAGGAATTATGATGAATTATGAGTCTAGAAAAATAATGGGAATTTTTGGAGCAAAAATACGAATTTTTACCCATTAGGGGTATTTTCGTAATTTGCTATCGAGACTGATAATTTGCATAATTTGCACCACACTGAGGGACATTAAGTCAATTTTGGTGCAATTGAGGTATAGAAACTAAAAAAAATTAATTTGGAGTTTAAACGGACGCGTATATCGATTTAATTAGGTAATAGGCCGAATTAGGTCAGCACCGTATTTAAGCGGTAGTTGGATAAGTTGTATATCATATCATGCATATATACCGAGCCTGAATTGATTTTATAATGGTCAAGCATTATTGTGGTGAATTATGTATTATACATTGTGGATAGGTGGTGAGCAAATTACACTGGTAAAAGCACAGAAATTGTGCTTGAAGACTGGGATTAGGAGTACATCGACTCCTAGAACTGTGAGTGGACAACTTATCGTCTTAAATATCTAGAGCTATTATACTTGTTTGATGCTTTTATTGAATGGTGAGCTTAAATTATTAAATATTATGTTTTCTAATTAAAATGTTTTTTTGAATAAAAATGAGATTTATACTAGTTTTGAAATCAAATATTGTTTTGGGAAAATTGAGTATATGGAGACTGTGTTAAAATTTATGATTTTATATGTTATTGAAATTGGGGCTTATGACACTATGGTAGCATGATGGCTAGATTTTTGGGGTTGGCATGAAATATATGAATAGTTTTGGATTTGTCTCGGTAGACTGAATTACATTTTATTCGCCATATTATGCTACTGGAATTTTTATGGGTCTGGTGGTATATTAAACGGTCACTGTAGTGGTGGGAGTTTCTGTGGACTGCCTATGAGAGGGGCACGGTAACCCAATTATATATTTACCTCTAGGAGGAGATGTTGAATGAAGTATCTCCTGAGGTAAAATTTGAATGCACCTCACGGTCACTGCAGTGGTGGGGGTTTCCATGGACTGCCTATGAGAGGGGCACGGTAACTCAATTATATAACTACCTCCGGGGGGAGATGTTGGATGAAGTATCTCCTGGGGTATGATTTGAGTGCACCTCACGTTCGGGCCACCACGTGAGAGTGAGACTCAACCAACGCCAAGGAACGGCTGTGTGTTAGATGTGAAAATATGTTTATGGGTATGGGTCATTAAACAGCCTTGGCGGTCTCAGTGGGATACCTTGACGAAGGTACCTGCGAGAATGATTCTGGCAGGGACCAAGTTTAAGAAATTCATAAGCCGAGAAATTTTGATGAAAATAAATTGTTTGGTATAGATTGAAATGAAATTTGTGTTATGAACATTATTGAGATATAACGTTTTTATATTGTCTCCATCTACTCGACTTTAGATGCTTTGAT
>NW_017235001.1:0-3589 GCF_000208745.1 Theobroma cacao | reverse complement strand
TGGGTAAAATGACCGAAATACCCAAGTGTGGCAGAAATTATTTTTGTTTGTTTTTAATTTAAAAATAGTTTATATTCCCTTAAAACATGATATTTAGTAACTGTTTCTCATAAGGGAGACGTAAAATTGATGCAAGAGCCTTGCGAGGTTTCGGTTGACATTCCGAGTAATGAATGTCTATCGAGACATCGCGACGGTTATCACTGGCTCGAAGGGAGTATCGGGTCGTGACAAAAATAATAATATTTTTTAATTATAATTATTCTAAATAACAAAGTAAGATTAAAATTGAGAAAATGTAATATATTGAAAGTAATTATTCATTATCTACATAATTCATCTGATAAAAATTATTAAAATAAAATGAAATATTAATTACATTTATTAAAATTTTCTTAATTTTAATGATGAAATTTTATAAATAATCTTAAATTTTAGTTACCACTTTTTAATTTTATGCTTTTATAAGTATTTAGAATTAACCACCTTGTGAAAATAATCTTGGGATCCCTCAATAATTTTGTTAAGTGATTATTAAATTTTATTCAATAAATTATTTTATTTTTTTATTCTTATCCCTTTTTTAAATTAATTTCATAAATTTAATTCATGCATAAAAAAAAGAAATTTCATAAATAAAATAAATAATTACAAGGTAAAATAGTGCGTTATGACATACCGTAATTATTGTTGGGTTGGACCCAATTCTACTAAGCCTAAAGCAGATCTAAGTTGGGCTTAGGTGGATCCGACCCACCTCTTCATTTTTTTTTATCCAACAACATGACGTAGTTTTGATCTTCATATAAAATCTTAACCTAACCCTAACAGCTAACCTGTTTCTCTTTTCTTCATTTTAGCTCTCTTTTGCTCCACTGACCCTACCTTTTCTCGTATCTCCTTTCCTTGATGCTCGGCGCCGTCGCCTTCGCCAGCTTAGGCTTCTTCGACGGCAGCTCCCTGTTTTTCGCCCTTTCTTATTTTCTTATTTTCTTCTTTTCTTCTCTTCTGCCTTCCTTTTGCCACTAGTTTCCTTTCTTTCTTCTTCTTGGGGTGCAAGCTCTCCTTCACTCTTAAAACTGTATAAATACCTCAGAACCTATCTTGTCTGTATCACCCACCTCTCTCTCTTAAAAAAAAAAGCATATTTTACTTTCTCTCTTATAATCCATTAAATCAATTAATTTTAATTCAATAATTCTCATTTAATTTTAGTTTTGTTTGTATTCTTTAGCATTCATGTTTCTTTTTTCTGCAACAAGTGCTCTGAAAAATAAATATTCTTTGCTGAATTGAATCTGGAATTGATTTATTTTGTATTTAATGTGTTATATTTGATCTGGGTGTTTTTAATTTTTCCAGAAGGTGTTAGATTTAGTTTTAATGGGTGGTAATCATTAATGATTTTGAAGGGATTAGATAGATTCTAGCTTCACATTATTGGGTTATGTGTTGTTGGAATTTAAAGACTATTTTTTTTTCTTAGAGTGGTTTTTACTTTGCTTCCTTGCGAAGATTGAAGGAAGGAGATTGCTGCATCTGTGAATGTTTATCTTTCTTGTTGCATGGGAAAGTAGAATGGACTAAGACTCAATTCAATCAAGCCAGAGTGCTTGTTGGTTTTAACTCATAAGTTTTTTGTGTTGGTGTTAGCGTATGTGGGTTCTAAATTAGTTGAATATATAGAGGCATCATTTGGGGCTCCATTTTTTTGGGTTCCATATGGATGATTTGGAGTCGAGAAATAATGGGAAGATAGTTATTATAAGTTCAAAAGACTTCTATATCCTTGGACAAGCGTCCTTAACACACTTGTTTAGGGACAATTTTTTTTTATACGAAGGGAAATTTTATTGAATTAATTTAAAATAACATCTTAGGCCATTGAACACCTAGGGAGTCCGCAAGTAATAAATAAGATATGTTTACAAGGGGTACATCATAAACTTTGTCATGACCCAAGACTCCCCTCGAGCCAGCGACAACTGCCGCGGTGCCCCGATGGGCACTCATCTCCCGGAATGCCAACCGAAACTTCACAAGGCTTAATATCAGTTTCTCATTTCCCCTGGTGAGTAACCGTTGCCAAGTATTATGTTCCAAAGGATTTTGAGCTATTTCCAACTTAAAACAGATAAAATAAAAGTTTTCGTCTCATAGGGGCGTTTTGGTTATTTTTAACTGAAAAATTTTGAAACCAGTTTAAAATTTAGTAAGCAAGTACTAATCGTATAATTCACAATCAAAAATAAGTTTAAGCATGTAAAACCCGACCCTATAAATACATGTCATGACATACATGCATTGAGTAGCATGTTATTACGCTAGAAAAGCACAGAAGAATAGACGAAACCTGATATTGTACCTAACGGTACACTTAAATTGATTTAACCTCGAACTAGTTCAAATAGGAATTGTAGGATGAAATTTAATATTTTATAGTCCAGAAATGACTAAAAATGATTGTTCGGAGTTCGAGGGTTCATTTGGGGTAAAATTAGAAATTTTGATATTCAAGGGCAAAATCGTCATTTTGCCACCTAAGATAATAATTTGATCATGGAGTGAAATTTTTGACCAAAATTAACTATTTGGAGTATAATTTAATGATAGGAAGTGAAAAAGTTTAATTCTGGTGATTTTTGGAGTGTAGGGGCAAAATCGTAATTTTGCCACCCGCGAAAAATATTTGAGATTTTGAGAGAATTTAGATCAAATTTGATAAATTGGAGAATGGTATGAGTATAAGGGATGAACAATATGTCTATGGGCAATTTTTCAATTTTTGGGGCAAAAATGTAATTTTTGACTTTTACGGGGGCAAAAGTGTAAATTTCAAAAATTACTCCACCGAGACTTTGGATGAGTCTGAGAATTTTATCTAAGCTATGTATATATGAGACAAGTGTATGGTGAAAATTTGGAAACAAATGGATGAAATTTTAAAAATGGGCCAATGGGAAAGTGACATGTGGTATTTTTTAATAATATAATATTATTTTAATGAAAAATCAGCCCATTTAAACCCAAATTTTAAGTGCTGGCCGGCCATAAGGAAGAACAAGAGAGGAAATAGAGAGGAAAGGAAGAAAAAAAGAAAAACCAAAGAGAAACAAGAAAATTCAAAGGGAAATTCACGGTTTTCGACCGTTTACGCGTATAACGGTAAGATTTTTCGATTTTAGCTTGATTTCTACCTTTCCTATGCCTTTATTTCCATTTAGCATGCTTGAGGAGAGAGATCAAAAAGTGATATCAAGGTCTGGACGAAATTCTAGGGGAGAGAAATTGAAATTTTCAGGTTTTGATTTTTAGTTAAATTGATAGTTTTAGTTAGTTAAATGTGTTTAGAAATTAAATTGGACAAGAAATCATTAAATTTTCACAATACCCACTCTTGGCTGGATGCTTAATGCTGTACAATGATGATGAATTGATTTTATTCTAAGGGAAATGAAGAGAAAATGATGAAAACGATTAAACGTGATAAGAAAAACAAAGTAGAAAATTAACCGAGTTAATGTCTCTATTTTTGGCCGTAATTTTCCAAGGGAAGGGAGTGAGCTGATTTTGTTGTTTTCAGAAGGTT
>NW_017235000.1:0-3656 GCF_000208745.1 Theobroma cacao | reverse complement strand
CAAAATGACGATTTTGCCCTTGAATATCAAAATTTCAAATTTTACCCCAAATGAACCCTCGAACTCCGAACAATCATTTTTAGTCATTCATGGACTATAAAATATTAAATTTCATCCTACAATTCCTATTTGAACTAGTTCGAGGTTAAATCAATTTAAGTGTACTGTTAGGTACCATATCAGGTTTCGTCTATTCTTAGGTGCTTTTCTAGCATAATAACATGCTACTCAATGCATGTATGTCATGACATGTATTTATAGGGTCGGGTTTTACAGATTTAGTGCAACAAGTCAATTAATTAAAATAAATATAATTTTTGAGAAAATTATACATTTAAATTTTTATGATTGAGCTAAAAGTATTTAATGATTTATAAATTTTAAGTTTTAAATGAATAATCATAAGGATAAAAATAATTATAATGAAAACTACTAATTGAAAAATCTTGACATAAACCCGTCAGAATTAATATAAAAATTATAAAGGTAAAACAAGGATTGTCAAAATATTGACGTAATTGTGTGAGATTTAATATAACAAGTCAATTAAGTCAAATAAACATAATTTTTTTAGAAAATTAAACACTTAAGTTTATATTCTTGAGTTTAAAGTATTGAATAATTTACAAATTTTAATTTATAAGGAATAATAATAATGATAAAAATAATGATAATAAAAAATAGCAATTGAAAACGTTCATGTAAACTTATAAGAATTAATGTAAAAAAATTATAAAATTCGATTAAGTATTGTCAAAATATTAACGTAAATGTGTGAATTTGAATGTAACAAGTCAATTAAGTCAAATAAACATAATTACTATAAAATTTATATTATCTAGCTAAAAATATTTAATGGTTTACAAATTTAAAATTATAAAAGAATAATAATAAGGATAAAAATAATTATAGTAAAATATAGAATTTGAAAAACCTTGACGTAAACCTATAACAATTAACATAAAAAATTATAAAAGTGGAACAAGCATTGTCAAAATATTGACAATCATGTATGAGATTTAACGTAATAAGTCAATTAGGTCTCGTAAATATTTTTTTGAAAATTTAAACGTTTATATTTATATTATCTAGCCAAAAGTACTTAACAATTTACAAATTTTAATTTAGAAAGGAATAATAGCAAAGATTAAAATAATTATAATGAAAATTAGCAATTGAAAAACCTTGATGTAAACTTATAAGAGTTAAATTAAAAATTATAAGGGTGAAACACAGATTGTCAAAATATTGACATAAATGTATGAGATTTAACGTAACAAGTCAATTAAACCAAATAAATATATTCTTAAGTTTAATGTGTTTAACGGTTTACAAATTTTAATTTATAAAGGAATACTAATAATATAAAAATAATTATAGTGAAAATTAGCAATTGAAAAACCTTCACGTAAACTTGTAAGAATTAATGTAAAAAAAAATAAAGATGGAACAAGCATTGTCAAAGTATTAATGTAACTGTGTGAAATTTAATATAACAAGTCAATTAAGTCGAAATAAATATAATTTTTGTAAAAATTAAATATTTAAATTTATATTGTTGAGCTAAGAGTTTTTAACTGTTTATAAATTTTAATATATAATAGAATAATAATGAGGATAAAAATACATATAATGAAATTAGCAATTGAAAAACCTTGATGTAAATCGGTAAGAAGTAACATAAAAAATAATAAAGGTGGAACTACCTTAGTTAAAATATTGATGTAAATGTATAAGATTGAGCATAACAAGTCAATTAAGTAAAAATAAATTTTTTCAGAAAAATTAAACATTTAAATTTATATTGTCCAACTAAAAGTATAACATACAGTTTACAAATTTTAATTTATAAAGGAAAAATAATTATAGTGACAATTGGCAACTTAAAAAACTTGACGTAAACTTGTAAAAATTAACGTAAAAAATTATAAAAGTAGAACAAGTATTGTTAAAATATTGATGTAAATATGTAGTATTTATTGTAACAAGTCTATTAAGTCAAAATAAATATAATTTTATTGAAAATTAAAAATTGAGATTTGTTTTCTTGAATTAAAAATATTTCATAATTAAAAAAATTTAATTTATAAAGGAATAATAATAAAGATAAAAATAATTATAGTGAAAAGTAGCAATTGAAAACCCTGGACCTAAACTTATAAGAATTAATGTAAAAGATTATAAAAGTGGAACAAGCATTGTTAAAGTTTTGATGTAAATGTATGAGATTTAACATAACAAGTCAAAATAATAAGTTTAATTGGATTCAATTAGTTAGAAATAATGTTAACATTAAAAGAATAATATTTTTACAATTCCTTTTCGTCTTTGGCCTCCCCAATACAATTGGTTAGCTCCGCCCCTGAGTCTCTATATATCAATACCTATGTATTAAAATTGTCCCTTGAAAAAGGGCAATTGGTTAGGTTCTTGTAAATATTCAGTTGATCTATGAATGGAGGATTGGGTCACTATAACATCCCATACTCTCGTATAGAAGTCAATAAGATCTTATCGATAAGATGAAGGGTCAATTGATGTAAATTTAAGTGCCAAAGAGCTATAACAGGTGAAAAGCATATTTTAAAATAAAATAATATTTTATTAATAAAATAATATTAAAATATTAATATTTTATCTATTATTGAGATTAGTCATGGAGGAGGAATATGTGACTAATCTAAGTGGGGGAGAAAAAGTAAGAAAGAATTTTGAAGAAAAACGATGTTAGTGGGGCCCGCTTACCTTTATTAAATAGAGTAAAACCGAGTAAGTATATATTTAAACATTATGGTGACATCTTGATGAAGTGCAAATTTTATATCCTATTTGTACAAGTGTATAAAAAAGAAAATAGAAAGAAATTGGAATTAAATAAATGTTGGAAGGACCAAATTGTAGAGGATGAAAGGTTTGGAGGGGCACATGGTAAATAAGGAAAAGTTTGAGGACTTATGTACAATTTCAATATTTGGAGTTAAATGGAAATTAACTAACCAAGGAAAGTTAGATTGTGTGGGATATGAGATATACATGTGAATTCACTATTACATGCAAATTATAGCATACAAAAAGGAAAAGTTAGTGGGGAACATGTGAGACCCCCACCATGTGAAGTAAAAGGAAGAATAAGACTAGGTTTACTTGCATGTAATGAGATTGGTGCATTAGGTGGGCAAATAGAATGTGAGTTTCATGTGACTTGAATGGGTCAATGAGTGACTGTTGTTGAATTTTCTACTCACGCAAGTGTACGTATCGCGAAGTTAATATAGATACGAGTAGAGTGTCAATCCCACATAGACTTGAATTAATCTTTATTGTTAACTACTTAAATTAACACACTCTATGTCACGACCCGAAACCTCCCTCAGGCCCATGACAATCGCCGCGACGTCCCGATTGACACTCATTATTCGAAATGCCAACCGGAACCCCGCAAGGCTTACATATCAGTTTCTTTCCTTTCCTGTGAGCAATCATTGTTAAATATCGAGTTTTTAGAGAATATATACTATTTTAGATCAAAAACAATCAAACTAAAATTTTCGCCACACAGGGGTATTTTGGTCATTTTCTTTTTTTTTTCAAAAATTTCGAAACTGGCTAAAACGTAATATACAAGTACAAAACACATAATTCATATTCAAAATGAC
>NW_017234999.1:0-3705 GCF_000208745.1 Theobroma cacao | reverse complement strand
TTAGCCCATTACTCTCCAAATATTCGGCAAGCAAGGAAGTGATGGAAAGAAAGGAAGAACAAACCCTAGGTGAGGAATTTCAAGAGAAAAAGTGTGAAAAATCAAGGAAAACAAGTGAAAAACGTAGCATTTTTCAACTTAAGCTTGAAATCTATTTTCCTTAAGCATTTCTCCTTATTTTCCATGCTTAAATTACATGTTTTTATGATGAATTGTTGGCTGATCAAAATGGGTATGGAGAAAGAATAAAGTTAGATTAATTTGATTTTAAGTTATGTTAGTGTTTTTAGTTAGTTTAGCATATTTAGAAACAAAACAACAAGAAAAGAATTCATTTTTCTCTATTACCATTATTGGCCGAATTTTGTAGGGGAATATTGGCTGCTGATCTTGATGTTTATTTGAGGAATTATGATGAATAATGATGAATTGTGAGCCTAGAAAAATAATGGGAATTTTCAGAGCAAAAATATGAATTTTTACCCACTAGGGGTATTTTCGTAATTTGCTATCGGGACTGATAATTTGCACCACATTGAGGGACATTAAGTCAATTTGGGTGCAATTGAGGTATAAAAACTGAAAAAAATTAATTTGGAGTTTAAACGGACGCATATATCGATTTATCGGGTAAAAGACCGAAATAGACTAACACCACGTTTAGGGAAAATTTAGACATTTTTGCATTCCATATCATGCATTAGTAGTCTAAATTAGTTTAATTTCAATTTACTACCAATGTAGTGAGTTTCTCAATTTTGTACTGTGTCAAGGTGGCGAGTCCTCTGATAAAGGCAAGGAAATTGCATCTGAGGACCAGTAGTCTGAGTATTTCGAGAATCGACACTCTAGACATTGTGAGTAAACTTACTGTCACTTTAATTATCTATGGTGATTTTTAGATGATTTCATTAATTCTATGGAAAAATGGATTTAAAAAGGTAAATTTTCATGTTTTATAAATAAAGGTGTTCCAATGAAATTAATTTATAAATTGTTTTGAAATTAATAGTGATTTTGAAAAATAGAGTACACGGAGACTGTTAATTGGGCAATTTGATTGTTTAAATTGATTGGCTTATGATAAATCGGGCATGATTGGCTAGTTGGCAATTGTTTTAAAATACGAATTGTTTGGTTGCCTTGAAAGACTGCGAATTACAAAATTGCCATATCATGTTATTGAGTTTTATTGTATGGTGGATTATATATTAATTAATCACTGCAATAAGGGGTTTCTGTGGATCAGCCTTTTAGAGGGGCACAATAAACCCCATTATATTCTTACTTCGAACGGAGAGGCGCGTAGGGTATCTCCTGGGGTAAAACTTAGGGTTCACTTCACGCCAAACCACCACGTGAGGGGGAACTCAGCCAACGCCAAGGAACGACTATGTTTTCAAAACAAAAACATGATTTATATGAAATGTGAATTTTAATAGCCTTGGCGGTCTCGGTAGGATGCCTCGGCCAAGGTGTCCCTGAGAATGGATTTATGGCACAAGCCTAGTTTTTATGAAATTCATAAGCCTTTTCACGTATTTTAAATGAAATGTATTCTAATGCTGTGACCCAATTTACGATGATTTACTTTATTGTCTCCATGTACTCAACTCTAGATGTTTATGATGATGTTTGTTTACTCATTGAGATTTTATAATCTCACCACCCTTCTTTCCACCCATTTCAGGTTTAGTCTAGACTGTAGATAACTGATCTCATCGAGGACTACCGTTGGATCTGCATTTTCCAAATCGTAGGTTCACAGTCCTCTTTACTTTTGTTTATTCGAGGGCCCTCTTGTTATTGTAAATTAAATTAAATATTTTGGCTTACTGTATTACAGTATGTATAAATTTATTTAGCTTTTACGTTACAAAAATTATTTACGTATAACTCTATAAATATTATTTTATAAGAAAATAGAATATTTTACTTAATATTTCTTTTATTTTCTTATTATATTCAAATAACCATAATTTCATTTTAAATGAAGATTTTAGACTTTTAAACTCATTTTGAATATGAATTATGTGTCATTTTGAAAAATGACCAAAATACCCCTGTGAGATAAAAATATTAATATTTTATTTTTTTTAAGTTGAAAACAGCTTAAAATCTTTTAGAACAAGATATTTGACAATGGTTGCTCACAAGGGAAATGAGAAACTGATAGTAAAGCCTTGCGGGGTTTTGGGTTGACATTCCGGGCAATGAGTGTCTACCGAGGCACCGTGAAGGTTGTCACGAGCTCGAGGGGAGTACTGGGTCGTGACAATTCATGTGGTATAAGAGCTTTTGGTTTTAAAGTTATTTTAAAAATTACAGTGTCAATGTGGCCCAAAGTTAGATTAGATTGAGTTGAGTGCATATAGTTGGATATAGAACTTAAAGTCATCTAAGTTTGTTCTGTCTTTTCTTATAGATCATTATGCCTCCTCGACGTGGACGCCCACTTCCCTCTAGACTAGTCGGGAGGGGAAGAGGTCGCTGAAATACCCCATACTTTGATATGGTGATAAATAAAGTTGATCGAATGCAAATTGAGGTCAATTAAAATATTTAAAAATGATAAGAGACGAAAGGAGTAGTTTAGGATACAATCTTTCGCAAATGAGAAAATAATAATAAAATAATAATAATTTTATCGGAGGAGAATTTGTGAGATAAAAGGCGATTCAGAAGTCAAGTGAGGCATAATAAGATATTTCGAGTGCCAAGGAGACAAGATAAAATTTTTAGAGTAAAATAATATTTTATTAATAAAATAATATTAAAATATTAATATTTAGCCTGATGTCGAAGTCAATCAAGAAGAAGGATCATATGGTTGATCCAAGTGGAGGAGAAGATGACAAGCCCGACTCTATAAAAATATTTGTCATGACATACATGTGATGGATAGCATGTTTGCATGCTAGGAGAGTCCCGAAAAATTTACAAAAGTCGGTATTGTACTTAGAGGTACAATAAAGTTGATTTAAGCCTCGAACTATATCAAATAAAGAATTTACGATGAAATTAAGAATTTTAAAGTCCCAAAATGGTTTAATATGGTGATTCAGAGTTCGAGGATCAATTTGGAGTCAAATTAGAATTTTTGCTATCTAGGGGCAAAATGGTCATTTGCCACCTAGGGACAAAATGAGAATTTTAGAAAAGATTTTTTTGACCCCATTTGACTTATTGGAGTATAATTTGACTTATTGGAGTAAGATTTGAGGTTTAAAAGTGAAAAATTTTAATTTCGGTATAATTTGGAGTAAAAGGGTAAAATGGTAATTTTGCCACCTCAGGGGCCAAATTGTAATTTTTCACCACCAGGATATTTTTCCAGCACATGGTCTTCCTTTATCCTCATTTTGACCATTGACTAATTGTGTGGTGGAGATAAAAAGGATTAAAATTTTTAAAGTTTTAAAAACGGGCCAATGACATGATGCCACATGTCATGCCTTTATTAATTTATTATTTTCCTTTTCAAAAGGCATAAAAATCAGCTCATCTTCCACCCCATGGCCTGCCAAACCAGCAAGAAGAGATAGAAAACAAAAACAAAACCCTAGAGAGAGAAAATCAAAGAAAAAGTGTGAATTTTCAAGGAAATTAAGTGAAAAAGGTGAGATTTTTTCTATTAAGCTTGAGTTTTCTTATTCCCAAGCATTTCTCTTTATTTTCCATGATTAAATTACATGTTTTCATGAT
>NW_017234998.1:0-3755 GCF_000208745.1 Theobroma cacao | reverse complement strand
TTGATTTTAAGTTGAATTTTTTTACTTTTTTCATTAAAACTGTTTGTAATTGAATGTTTACCTTGGGAAACTCTGAGTGAAAGCCATCCATTAACAAGAAAAGTCCATTTATAGTCACCCATGCCTTTGAAATCCTTATTACCTATTTTAAATGATTTTATAATCTTATTATTGATTTCATGTTGAATTGTTTTACATTTTTGATTGAAACAGATTGTAATTAAATGTTCACCTCGGGAAACATGAAGCGAAAGCCATTGGTTGACAAGGAAAGTCCATTTATAATCACTCATGCCTTCGAATGCCTCATTAATCGTGTTAAATGGTTTTATAATCTCATTATTGATTTGAAGTTGAATTTTTCTTATTTTTTATTAAAACAGATTATAATTGAATGTTTACCTTGAAAAACGTAAAGCGAAAACCATCCATTGACAAGAAAAGTCCATTTATAGCCACCCATGCCTTCGAAACCTTTATTACTCGCTTTAAATGGTTTTATAATCTCATTGTTGATTTTAAATTTTATTTTATTGCATTTTTCATTAAAAGAGATTATAATTGAATATTTACCTTGACACACATGAATTGAAAGCCATTCATTAACGAGAAAAGTCCATTTATAGTCACCCATTCCTTCAAAAGGCTTATTACTCGCTTTAAATTGTTTTATAATCTCATTATTAATTTTAAGTTGAATTTTTTTATGTTTTCGATTAAGAAAGGTTATAAATAAATGTTTACCTCAAGAAACGCAAAGCGAAAGCCATCCATTGACAAGAAAGGTCATTTTTAGTCACTCATGCCTTCGACAACTTTATTACTTGCTTTAAACGGTTTTATAATCTCATTATTCATTTTAAGTTGAATTTTTTTACATTTCTCGTTAAAACATATTGAAATTGAATATTCAGCTCGAGAAACATGAAGTGAAAGCCATCCATTACGAAGAAAACTCCATTTATAGTCACTCACGCCTTTGAAACCCTTATTACTCGATTTAAATGTTTCTATAATCTCATTACTGATTTTAAGTTGAATTTTTTTACATTTTTCATAAAAATAGCATAGAATTGAATGTTTATCTCGAGAAACGTGAAGCAAAAGCTATCCATTGATAAGAAAAGTCGATTTATAGTCACTCAAGCCTTTGAAAACCTTATTACTCGCTTTAAATAGTTTTATAATCTCATTATTGATTTTAACTTGAATTTTTTTACATTTTTGGTTCAGAAAGGTTAGAAATAAATGTTTACCTCAAGAAACGTGAAGCGAAAGCCATCTATTGACAAGAAAAGTCTATTTATAGTCATTCATGCCTTCAAAAGGCTTATTACTCGCTTTAAATGGCTTTATGATCTCATTATTGGTTTTATGTTAAATTGTTTTGCATTTCTTGTTAAAACAGATTGTAATTAAATGTTTACCTTGGGAAACTTGAAGCAAAAGCCATCAATTGACAAGAAATTTTCATATATAGTCGTTCATGCCTTCGAGTGCCTTATTAGTTGTGTTAAATTGTTTCATAATCTCATTACTGATTTTAAGTTGAATTTTTTACGCTTCTCATAAAACAGATTATAATTGAATGTTTACCTTGAGAATCGTGAAGTGAAAGCCATTCATTGATAAGAAAAGTCTATTTGTAGTCACTCATGTCTTCAAAAGCTTTATTACTCTCTTTAAATGGTTTTATATTCTCATTATAGATTTTAAGTTGAATTTTTCTACATTTTTCTTTAAAACGAATTAGAATTAAATGTTTGCTTGCGAAAACGTGAAGCAAAAGCCATCCATTGACAAGAAAAGTCCATTTATAGTCACCTATGCCTTTGAAAGCCTTATTACTCATTTTAAATGGTTTTATAATCTCATTATTGATTTCAAGTTGAATTTTTATACATTTTGGTTCAGAAAGGTTAGAAATAAATGTTTTCCTCAAGAAACGTGAAGCGAAAGCCATCTATTAACAAGAAAAGTCTATTTATAGTCACTCATGGCTTCAAAAGGCTTATTACTCGCTTTAAATGGTTTTATGATCTCATTATTGGTTTTATGTTGAATTTTTTTGCATTTCTAGTTAAAACAGATTGTAATTAAATGTTTACCTTGGGAAACTTGAAGCAAAAGCCATCAATTGACAAGAAAATTTCATATATAGTCGGTCATGCCTTTGAGTGCCTTATTAGTTATGTTAAATTATTTTCTAATCTCATTACTGATTTTAAGTTGAATTTTTTTACATTTTTCATAAAACAGATTATAATTGAATGTTTACCTCAAGAAACATGAAGCAAAAGCCATCCATTGATAAGAAAAGTCCATTTATAGTCACCTATGCCTTTGAAAGCCTTATTACTCGCTTTAAATGGTTTTATAATCTCATTATTGATTTTAAGTTTAATTTTTTTACGTTTTTGATTAAGATAGGTTATAAATAAATGTTTACCTCGTCAAACGTGAAGCGAAAGCCCTTTCATTGATAAGAAAGCTCCATTTATCACTCATGCCTTCGACAGCTTTATTGCTTGCTTTAAACGATTTTATAATCTCATTCTTGATTTTAAGTTGAAGTGTTTTATATTTTTGTTAAAACAGATTGAAATTGAATGCTTACCTTGGGAAACATGAAGCGAAAGCCATCCATTAGCAACAAAAGTCCATTTATAGTTACTCATGCCTTTGAAAGCCTTATTACTCGCTTTAAATGGTTTTATAATCTCATTACTGATTTTAAGTTGAATTTTTTTTATATTTTTTTAAAAAATAGCTTATAATTGAATGTTTACCTCGAGAAACGTAAAGCGAAGGCCATCCATTGAAAAAAAAGTCTATTTATAGTCACTCATGCCTTTGAAAGCATTGTTACTCGCTTTAAATGGTTTTATAATCTCATTATTGATTTTAAGTTGAATATTTTTACATTTTTGGTTATGAAAGTTTAGAAATAAATGTTTTCCTCGAGAAACGTGAAGCGAAAGCTATCTATTGACAAGAAAAGTCTATTTATAGTCACTCATGCCTTTGAAAGGCTTATTACTCGCTTTAAGTAGTTTTATAATCTCATTATTTTTTTATGTTGAATTTTCTTACATTTTTGGTTAAAATAGATTGTAATTAAATGTTTGCCTTGTGAAACTTGAAGCAAAAGCCATCAATTGAGAAGAAAATTTCATATATAGTCACTCATGCCTTTGAGTGCCTTATTACTTGTGTTAAATTGTTTTATAATCTCATTACTGATTTTAAGTTGAATTTTTTTACTTTTTTCATTAAACAAATTTGTAATTGAGTGTTTACCTTGGGAAACTCTAAGTGAAAGCCACCCATTAACAAGAAAAGACCATTTATAGTCATCCATGCCTTCGAAATCTTTATTGCTCGCTTTAAATGGTTTTATAATCTCATCATTGATTTATGTTGAATTGTTTGACATTTTTTGTTAAATTAGATTGAAATTGAATGTTTACCTCAGGAAACATGAAGCGAAAGCCATCCATTAAGAGGAAAAGTCTATTTATAGTCACTCGTGCCTTTGAAAGCCTTATTACTCGCTTCAAATAGTTTTATAATCTCATTAATGATTTTAAGTTGAATTTTTTTATGTTTTCGATTAAGGAAGCTTAAAAATAAATGTTTGCCTCAAGAAACGTGAAGCGAAAGCCATCCATTGATAAGAAAAGTTTATTTATAGTCACTCATGTCTTTGAAAGGCTTATTACTCGCTTTAAATGGTTTTATAATCTTATTATTGA
>NW_017234997.1:0-3771 GCF_000208745.1 Theobroma cacao | reverse complement strand
AGTCGAAATGTTATTAGATCAGTAGTACTTAAATTTAAGTTGTTATAATTGATATCAGAGTATGTGTCAATTCGATATAGATGTGATATTAAAGTTTTTCAAGATTGTGATTTAGGGTTAAAAAGTTATTGGATAAGTGGTAATTGAATTTAAGTTGTTACAATTGATATCAGAACATGTGTTAACCAGATATAAGTTTTCATATCATATCGGTGAGATTTTGGTCATTCAGAGTGAATTTTTATTGTGATTGTGATGTACGACTTTGGACGAGGATGTCGAAAATGTGAATAGATGAAGTTGTAATACTTCATTCCACATCCAATGAAATGTAATTTTTTAAATTTAAATTTTTAAAAGACATGCCATTTAAATGCAAAAAATAATTAAATCAATAGTGCATGAATCGTTTATAGTTATTGCTCATAATTTTTATTAAAACCTTGATTCTAATTAAGTATCAAAGTCATAAACTTGAACATTTTATATGATAGATAGGGACATTAAAATATAAATCAAGTGGAGGAATAAGCACTTATTTTATCATTTTTCATGAACTCAATAATGTCACCTACACCTTTTAAAGCTTGTAAAGGAAACAAGGTCTGGATTGTGAAGTTTGTGTTGATTTCATGTCATTGTTTCCTAAAAGAGGTCACGAAAAGGTGCCACTTGCAAACCCAAGTGTTGTTTCCAAACAAAAATCTTGACATTTAAGAGAGTATCTCCCAGGAGAGGGAACTACCATTAATGATGAATGTTGAATTTGATTGATCCCTGGATCTTGTTTAGAATTTCAACCTTTTTACAACACACCCATGGCTCAAAATAAAAAATTGGAACAGAACACTAATCTAATGCTAAGCTAAGCTTTGCTCCAGTGAGCCTGGGTAGAATACAATACTTTGACTTCTCAGATCAGATCCCCTCCATGTGCAAGAACACTGAGGATCACTTCTAGCTCACCTAATCTTCCAAAAACCATTGTTTCAAAAGCTTGATTGCAATGACAAAACTGATGTCATTTAACTACTCCACTTTGGACAGGTAACTGAATCCCACATGGCTGCCTCTGGGGTTAAAAGGATGAAGACAACTCTTTAGTGTTATCTTTTTCCCTCCTGCAAAAGTAGAGAAACGCAGCAGCAAAAGGATGTTACCTGTCATTCTGTAAGGCGGAACTGTTTAATTACTTGGGACATACTTTATGTATTTGCTGCGTATGCTTTACTTCACTTCTTTATACACTTGTTGGTAACTAATTACCCTTTCTTTCTTTGACAATTCTTGCACTTGAAAGAGGACTTGATTCTGTCCAGTTTCCACTATGAAAAATATATTTATCCTTTTGTTATTCCAATTCCCAACATATATTCCTTTAGCAAAAAAGTGATTTCCTGGACAATACTTCAGCTATAACCTGAAGCATTACCTGCATCACGATAAAAGCTGTTAGTTGGTGAGATGCAAACTAGTTGGATGCTGTTATTTGATGGGTGCATTGAGATTTATTGATTGAAATGGCGAATCTAGCCAATCCAAGTTAAACATTTTGCAATTCAAGAGGTTTAGTGTGTAAGTTCGAAGCAGATTCCAGGTACATGATTGGATAACATATGAGTGTACCGATGGAGACGTGTGTATTTGCTCGAACTCGAATCTTTTGAGACTGCCAAGTATTTGTCCTTCAAGTGGCAAATAAGATAAGGAATTAAGAAAATTAAGCGAAGAATTCAAAGCAGTACAAGTTTAATTAGTAGGCAAACTATGTAAGAGCCGAGGACTATAAGGCCAATCGAACATAAATTAAGGATTGTCAAGCTTCTACATCCAAGAAATGGCCTAAAGAAGCCATTAACAAATAGTTTTCAATTAAAAATTCATGATCCACACGTTAAATAATTCGACAGCACGTGTAAATGGGTGAGCTGGGTCCATTTAGTCTGGAATTCATGGGTCAGGTTTGGCTCAAAGTCTCAAAAACCACACTGACAAAAGGTCATTCATGTTGGCGGGGCTGTGCAGTTCAGTGAGAGTGAAGAAGAGGCCATGTGGGCAGAACCATAACTTTTTACATGTACAACAAATAAAGAAGTAAGGTAGGTGACATCTAGGTTTATGATAAACTGACCTCAATGAAGCATAATTTGTAATTGCTTTGAGGGGAAAAGAGGGAATGGTCCCATGAATGAGTTTGAGAAATCATCTCAGTCCACAACTTTTTGGACAGCACAGCAGCAAGTTAATCATGGCATCCCGTGTTAGCCCGTTAAAAGGTTTTGCATCATCAGTCCTCAGGGTATATGAGTAATTGTCTTGGTAAAGAGAAGAAATGTATGACTATCCATAATGAAATATCTTTTCTTATGTTCAAAGCTACTATTCGGAATACTCCCATGCTGCCATTGCCTTCATAGATGATTAGTTTTTTTGTTTTGTTTTGTCCCAACTGGTTCTTTATTGCCAGGCAAATTGTTCTCCTTTGACTTCATTAATGTACCCTCCATGGCTAGCTGTGGTCTTGGTCTTTATGTTTTAGTTCAATTGTTTGCATGTGCTTCACTGTATACAGATTAAAGAGTAATTACACTGCCATACTAGCTTTATTCCAAATCTCAATCAAGATATTGGCCTTTTCCCACTAGAAACTACGTTAGCTGAGTCTTGGATTAGGCAAAGCAAACTCTCAACTAGCCTTATTAACTGCCATATGGACTGCCTTAGATGAATACCGTGTCAACCATATGCAAACACGCAGAATAGTTTCACTTGGCGGCCATAAATTGAAGCTGAGCACATGAAAAGTATTCTGGGGTTTGAATCCTATTTGCTTTTGAAGAGGAAATACTTAATTTTCCCCTTTGAGAGACAATTAAATGGTACTATTATCTTTGCAAGTCAAAAAATAATACCAAATTTAAAATCAATTGACAATATTAATACAGATTTAAGATTATTATAAATACATATGACAGAATTAAAGATTTACATAACTCATATTTAGTATAATGTTTGCTGAAGATGTTGCGGAAATGATAAAGACAGCAGGTCAGACCCATTCTCTCTTCCGATTGATAGGAATTTTTTGTTTTAGGACTTCACAATAATTGCTCCTTGTCTAATTAAGGGTTACTTCAGAAAATTTTGGCTAACTTATTGGCCGGCAGAGGAAAAAAGCTAGGAGAGTACCAAGCTTCTTGGGACATCAGGAACAAAAGATTCTTATCTTGGCATAGTAGAGGCAAAATCTTGATGTGACCTTAACAGCATCTCTTTAATCATCTTTGAAGATTTGTTAGTATCTGAATGCATATTGACATCAAATATTCTTCAAAGATATCGAAAAGTAAAAAAAAGGTCTTAATTAGGTGGCCATGTGTTTGTGTTCATCCCGAGTTGTAAATTTGTTTGAATTCATGATTTTTATCCCATGCCTAAAGAGGGCATTGCTTATATGATTTTCAATGACAAAGGATCTTTCTTGTGTTAAAAACTAAGGGACATGGCTGACATTGATGTTCTTAGTACACCAGCTCAGGCATAAGAAACTTATCTAGATTTCTTCCATGGTGGTTTTAACTATACTGTAAGGTGAAATGCAAAATATATCAGCTTTCCTATAAATTTGCAATGCTGAAGTATTGGAAATTCAGTTAGCTTGTACTACAAATTTGACAAAGTCTGAAAATGGAGTTCTGCAAGATTCTTTTTGCTACCATCTTTCTTCTGCTATTTGTTAAAGCAATGGTAATTAGGCATTTACATCTATTG
>NW_017234996.1:0-3782 GCF_000208745.1 Theobroma cacao | reverse complement strand
CGAGGCTGAAATTGGTGTTATTTGAATAATGTTTGGTGAATTGAAGTATTAGAAAAGAAATGGAGTAATTTGGAGTGAAATTGGACGCATTGGCCAATTTATCAAATGAAAAATCGATTTAGGCCAATACCGGGTCTAGATGGCTACCTGTGCATTTTTCATTTCATATCATGCATATACACCAAGCCTGAATTGATTTTATAATGGTCAAGCATTAATGTGGTGAATTATGTATTGTACATTGTGGATAGGTGGTGAGCAAATTACACTGGTAAAAGTACAGAGATTGTGGTTGAAGACTGGGTTAGGAGTTTATCGACTCCTAGAACTGTGAGTGGACAATTTATCGTCTTAAATATCTAGAGTAATTATACTTGTTTGATGCTTTTGTTAAATGGTGAGTTTAAATTATAAAATATTATGTTTTCCAATTAAAATATTTTTTAATAAAAATGAGATTTATACAGGTTTTGAAATCAAATATTATTTTGGAAAAATTGAGTATATGGAGACTGTGTTCAATTTACAATTTTATATGTTATTGAAATTGTGGCTTATGACACTGTGGTAGCATGATGGCTAAATTTTTGGGGTTGGCATGAAATTTATGAACAGTTTTGGATTGGTCTCGGTAGACGGTATTAAATTTTATTCGCCATATTATGCTACTGGAAATTTTATGGGTCTGGTGGTATATTAAACGGTCACTGCAATGGTGGGGGTTTCCGTGGACTGCCTATGAGAGGGGCATAGTAACCTAATTATATATTTACCTCCGGGGGGAGATGTTGGATGAAGTATCTCCTGAGGTAAGATTTGAGTGCACCTCACGTTCGGGCCACCACGTGAGAGTGAGACTCAACCAACGCCAACGAACGACTGTGTGTCAGATGCGAAAATATGTTTATGGGTATGCGACATTTAACAGCCTTGGCGGTCTCAGTGGGATACCTTGACAAAGGTATCCGCGAGAATGATTCTGGTAGGGGCCAAGTTTAAGAAACTCATAGGCTAGGGAAATTTTAATGAAAAGAAATTGTTTGGTATAGATTGAAACAAATTTTGCATTATGAACATTATTGAAATATAACGTTTTTATATTGTCTCCATCTACTCGGCTTTAGATGCTTTTGATGGTAATTATTTTCTCACTAGGATTATATAATCTCACCCCTCTTCCTATCCATTTTTCAGGCTCAGGACAGTTTATTGATAGTTGATTAAGACGAGAATTAATCTTGGAGTTGCATCCTAGAAAATAAGGGTTTGTAGCCCTACACCTTCTTGGTCAGTTAGGGGCCCACGTGTCGTTGTAAAAGTAATTTTATGCTTTGGTTATTTGCTTTATAGTATATATGAATATAATTAACTTTTAAGCTATAAGAATTATTTACCGATAGCTTTATAAAAATTATTTTACAAGAAAATAGTTTATTTTATTAAATATTTTTATTATATTCAAATGGTCAAATTTTCACTTCAAATGAATGTTTTAGATACTTAATTTGTTTTTAAATCACTAAATATATATTTTTTTGCTTACCTACTACATTTTTAGCAATTTTTGAGATTTTCGACGAAAAATGACGAAAATGCCCCTATGAGCCAAAAAATAATATTTTATTGTTTTGATTTGGAAATGACTTATGATTTCTTGATATGAGAGATTTAATAACTGTTGCTTACTAAGGAGATGTGGAAGCTAATGCTAAGCCTTGCGGGGTTCCGATTGACATTCGGGGTAATGAGTGCCTATTTGGACGTCGCGGCGATTGTCACGGGCCCAATGGAAGTTTCGGGTCGTGACATCATATATCCCGGAGATGATAAGAGCTTGGTACAGTGTCTACTCTTATTGACCTCTATATTTGTTCCTGCAATTATAGCATTAGCTTTATAGAGAGTTATGAAACTTTTTTCATAATCTCCATGTTGCCTTGGCCAAGGACTTAAATAAGCTAATGTTAACCAAGAACGAATAGGATATGTCATCTAAAACACTTGAGGTGATGATTCTTATCTTGACCACTCATTTGCCTTCACATGCTTCATACTATACCCAAAAGCATCTTATTTTTGCATCTTGGGTTAGGCACCCATAGGGATGAAATCTGTCAAGCCTTACTCCATTATATACTTGTCATGTCATTCATGTGCTTGATAGAATGTTTGCATAAGTGAATGTATCAAAAAATCGTTAAAAGTCGGTATCGTACATAATGGTACAATTAAGTCGATCAAAACCTCGAACTAGTTTGAATAGAGTTTTTAGGATGTATTTGAGAGTTATTGAACCTTAGAATGTTTTAATATGGTGATTCGGAGTTCGAGGATTGATTTGGAGTTAATTAAGGAATTTTCATAATTTAGGGGCAAAATGGTCATTTTGCCACCTAAGGGCACAATTGGAATGTTGGATGATATTTTGACTAAATTTGATTAATTAGAGCATTATTTGAATTTGTGAAGTGAAAAATTTCAATTTCGACATTTTTCCGAACATAGGGGCAAAACGGTCATTTTACGTGTTCACAGGGACGTAATTGAAATTTTTAAAATTTTGCATCACCATGACACTTGTCCAGCCCATGAACTTCACCCATCATCATTTTGGCCCATGAATAATTTTGTGGTGGTGAGAGAATGCTTAATTGTTAAGTATTAAGCATGCACCAATTACATGGTGACACGTGGCAAATTTTAATTCTTTTATAATTCCCTTTAACAACCAGCACACACTCCTCCCAAATCACTCTCTTTTGGCCGGCCAAAGCAAAGAACAAAGAGAAAAGAATAGAAACAAACCCTAGAGAGGAAAATTCAAGAGAAATTTGTGGAATTTCAAAGGACAAAGCAATCAAAAGTAAGATTTTTCAATTTTAGCTTAAGATTTGCCTTTCCCATGCTCTCTTTTTCATTTTCCATAGTTGAAACTCAAGATTTCATGAAGAAAAGTTTGCTGGCCAAACCTAGGGGGAGAGGTTTTGATCACGGGTTTTGTTAGATTTCATGCTATATACGTGTTTTTAGTTGTTTTGTGATACTCGGTGTGAAAAACAAGCACGAAAATCACATATTCTTCATCAAACCCTCCTTGGTCGAATGTACTAAAGGACACATTGATGATGAATCTTGTTATATCTCATGTTGTTTAGCTTGTATTTTATGAATTGTGGTGCTGGATGTTGAAAACGGTTATGGAAACTTATGGTTCTTTTAGTAAACGATTTGAACAATAATGAGAAAATCATAGTAAATGGATCGGGATTTGATTCCTAATAATATAGATGAATTTATTGGACTGTGTTGACATTGATTAACAAGTTAGTCTGGAATCGGAATGAATTTCGATTACAATGAATTAAGTTACAATCAAGCTTATTGAGGTACTTTGGTGTATTTGGAATATTGGAAGTGCAATGAATATATTTGAAGTTGAATCGAATGTTTTGGTTAATTCAACAGTGTATAGTTCGAGTTAGGTCGAATACAAGTTCAGTCCGATCATAATTGAACCCACGTAGAACACCGTCTTTATGTGATTATTCGGATAATTCTCATTCAATGTCATGCATTCATATAGAGCCTGAAATAGTTTTATAACAGTTTGGCACAAATATATTGAATTACGTGCCGTGTATTATGTATAGGTGGTGAGCCCTCTGATAAGGGTAAAGATATCGTACCCAAGGACCAAGAATAGGAGTACTCCAAACTCTCGTTATTGTGAGTAATCAGACTTTCATCTTAACTATCTAAAGTAGTTTATACTCATTTTTATG
>NW_017234995.1:0-3789 GCF_000208745.1 Theobroma cacao | reverse complement strand
GTAAAAATATATAAAATAGTGTCTACGGGTATTCACTATTTGGTATAATGTTTTGGTATAAATGTTGGTCTCAAGTAAATGTGCTAAAAGGGGGGTAAATAACACTTTTGTCTCTCACTAAATTGATTTTTAATTTTGAGCAAGTTGAGAATTAACAACAAGAAGTCTGAAGCAAGATATAAGAATAATTTAAGGAAGAATGAAAATAAAAACAAAAACAGAGCAGACAAAACATCAGAATTTAGAGTGATTCGGTCAAAGATCTACATTCACTACCGTGATTGTTCAACCAAAGATTTTCGAAACCAAATTACTAAAAACTGTGAAATTTTCAAGCTCCCACCAAGCTTTACAATGGCTTTTAGCAGGATCAGTCACAACCTTTACAATGTTTTTTCAAAAGATCAATCAAAACCCAAAACTAACTTTTCTAAGGCTAAGTTAGAACCTATATACTCAATCAAGTAATCCCAAGCTTGATCAATCCCCTTAGAGTGTCTCGCACACTTTAAGTAATCAAGAAGAAGAGAAATAAAGGTATACCTATGATCACTAACTTGATCTAAGTGGTACTAAGTGAAGTACTTAAATCTTTTACAAGGATAGGAGCGAAGTGCAAAAAGTATGCTGAAGATATTTGCAATTTTTGAGCTCTTTTTTATCTTGGAAGCCTTGGATGTGTTTCTTAGTCATTGGGGGTGTCTTTTATACTTGAAAAATCAACTCTGATGGATGTTTGACATATTCTAATTGTTGGAAACAATTTAAAGTTGGTTCTAGTCGTTAATCTATCTTCTAGCTTTAAATTCAAATTTTCAGACAGAGAGCTCATAGTCGACTAACATACTTCTTAGTTGATTAAGTTGGTTCTGTCTTCTGAACCCAATTTCAAGCAGTAAACACTTAGTCGACTAACAATATCTCTTAATAGATTAAGTTGGTTCTGTTTCTGAACTGGCTATCTTCACTTTTGAGTTTAGTTGACTTACTCCCTTGATTATCCAACAAAATGGCTTCTGTTTTGTGGCTCAAATGTAGCTCCTCATTTTTAGGGAATTGATATTCCCCTTTGAATGATTGATTTATTATTAGCATACATTTTTCATCCTGCACACTAAAGTAGCAAAGTTTTTTTTTATGCTGGAAATTCCCGCAAAACCAAGCTACCCTATGATGGTTTTATTAATAATGGGAAAAATTAAGTACAAAGGGGAGGTGGACATAAACCGAGCCTTTAGAATTAAATGAGTCTAAAAAGAATTAAGAGAAATACCTAAAAGGAGTGTCTCATTTTACATGCATATATATGAGCACAATCATAATATTGAGACACTTCCATATTACAAGAGTCTAAATAATCATCAAAGTAAAAATAGCAAAAATAAATTAGGAGTACTACTCCTTTACAATTATTTGAAACGAACATAAGGTAAATTTGTTTTATCTAATCTAATAATACCTTTGAGCTAACCTTTGGCTTGTGATACTACATGTAGGTTTTGGTGCAAATGCCCCTAATTGGAGAGATGATCTACAACCTGGTTTCCTTCTCTATGAATGTGCGAAATTCGATAAGAAATAACATTCAAGCATTTGTGAATGGAGGCCAACAAGTATCTAGTTTGGGAAGAGCCTTTATGTCCCTCATGTATCATTTGTACCACTACTTTTGCATCCATTTCTATCCAAATTCTAGACACATTATACTTAATACATAAAAGTAAGCCTTTATGTAATGCCATTAACTATGCCTGTAATGAATTATAAGGTCTAAAATTTTCAGAAAACCTAAAAGTCATGGTACCTGTATGATCTCAAAAACGTTCACCACTAGCAGCATTTTGACAATTATGTTTGGAACTATCATTAACGTTTAACTTGAACTCACCTGTTAATGGTTTGTGCCAAAAGAATATTTTTGGCGGAGGTGGGGATGCCTTCTGAAATATTAGGCCCCACGCTTGAGCAATCTGTAAATCTCCCTTCCATTGCCATCGTTTGAACTGCCTTCCATGGAATAATTGATTAATAAGTTTCAGAACTCTCCACATCACTTTGCTAGAATACATGCCTAGGTTCTTATGCTTCGCATCATTACGTTCAACCCATAGAAACCAAAAAATGAATAGGGGCATTAATGTGCGAATGTGCCCTTTTTTCGTATAATCACCAGAGTGCAACCATACCCATATAATTTGATATACATTTTGAGGGTGAGTAATGTAGATTTGGAAGAAGTTTGCAAAACAATTCCAAACTTGTGCAACTATAGGACATTCCCACATGACATGAACAAGAGACTCCTCGGAGTTGCAATATTGACATTTGGAAGCGAGTTGGAATCCTTTAATTTTCAACCTCAAATCAACTGGAATCCAATTCTGTAATAATCTCCAAAGGAAAAAAGAAATAGTGAGAGGAATGCTTCTATGCCAAATTAAGTTAAACACAGAGTTTACCAAATCTCTTTGCCAGATTATCTCCCATGCTGACTTAGTAGTGAAATCATCATTCGAAGTGGGGGCCCAATATGCCATATCTATGCTAGATGTATTAAGTGGAATTTTTAGAATTTCAGCAACCATCTCCTTTAAGAGCACATTATTCAACTTATCCACATCCCATTCATCATTGTTAAAGAAATAACAAACTTGTGTCATAAATGATGAAAATGCAAGGAAACGGTTAATCAATGGTTCATCACCTATCCAACAATCATGCCAAAAGAATAACTTACCTTTCCCAATCTTCCACCGTATATGTTGCTCCGTAATCGAACACAAGCTAACATTCATTTCCACGTCTGCGAATCATGGCGTTTCGGCTAAGTATACCTTGGTATTCTACCACTACAGTATTTAGCCCTCATGAATTTTGACCAAATGCTGTTACAAGTCTGAAATCTCCACCACAGTTTCATACTAAAGGTATCAAAAACATCTCCCAAGCCTTGAATATCTAACCCACCTTCAGAAGATGGTAGAGTAATCTTATGCCAAGCCACCGAGTGAATTTTCTTGGTGCTTGCTGAACCTCCCCATAAGAAATTATTAAATAATCTTTCAATTTTTTTAATAACACAAATAGGGGGCTTTAGGACCTGAAGCAAATAAATGCATAGAGAAGATAATACACTTCTTAACAAAGTAATTCTACCACCTGGGGAAAGCATTTTATTTTCCCATCCTGTTATATGCTATTGTATCTTTGTCACAAGATCATCAAAAAGAATTACCTTTTTCGACCCTTTGTATAGAGGCGCCTCCAAATCTAGGAGATATTTGTGAGAGAATCCAGTAGTCTGAGCAATGATTTGTTTTCTGGAATTTGCCACAACCTTATGCGTAATGTAGCAATTTTTTTGATGGTTTAAAGCTAATAAAGAAGAAAGCCCTGTAGATCGTACCTTACTCGAAGATTTGGTGCCCTTGTTGCTGATTAATGTAATTTGATGTTCTTGGTTAAGTTTTGATCTCTTTTGGTGGAAAGAAAGATAAAATTGTCTTTCTTCTAGCTAGCTCTAGGTTTTTCAAGCATAAGCAACCTCAATCACAATAAGAGTTATTCGCAATTGCCATTAGTGTGGAGGTTACACATTTGGACAGTTTACGATTTGCTACAACCTAACTTGTGCAAAGGATAAACTCTTACTAATTGTCACGACCCGAAACTCCCCATCGAGCCCGTGACAACCGCCACGAGGCCTCGACAAACATTCTTCACCCCGAATGCCTATCGAAACCCCGTAAGGCTTAGCATCAACTTTCGCATATCCCCGGTGAGCAACAA
>NW_017234994.1:0-3833 GCF_000208745.1 Theobroma cacao | reverse complement strand
TAAAAGATTTCAAATTTTTTGTTTTTAAGATTTCCAACGAAAAATTTTCCGTAGGAAAATTCCGTTGGAAAATTTGGTGGGAGATTTTCTTTTTCGTCATTAAAAATTTTCCAACGAAAATATTCCGTTAGAATTTTTTCTTTGAAAATCCGTCAAAAAAATTAGTTCTATTTTTATTCAAATTCCATTGAAAATTTGTTGGAAATCCGTCGAAAAACTTTAACAATTTATTTCTTTAAAATTTCCAACGGATTTCCAACAAAAAATTTTCGTTGGAAATCTGTTGGAAATTTCATTGGAAAATTTGGTGGGTGAATTTTTTTTCAAGCTAACAAATTTTCCAACGGATTTCCAACGAAAATTTTTCGTTGGAAATCCATCAAAAAATTAGTTTATTTTTTGTACACAATTTCGTTGGAAATCCGTTGCAATTCCATTGGAAAGGTTTCCATTTTTTTTTTTCAGATTTCCAAAGGAAAAAGTTCCGTTGGAAATGTTGGTGTAGGAATTTTTTTAGTACCAAAATACCCTTTTCCGTTGGAAATTTTTCGTTGGAAATCTGTCAAAAATTCGTTGGAAATAACAAGAAAAATTTTTGCTCAAAATCCATTGGAAATTTCCAACTGAATTTTTTTCATCGAAAATACTATGTTTTTTTGTAGTGTTGGTTAAAGTTGGACATCTCTACATTCCAATGGACTTCATTGTGCTTGAGATGGAAGAGGATGTGAAAATTCCTTAATCTTGGGACAACCATTCTTAGCTACTGCAGGAACAATCATTGATGTGAGAAGAGGCAAGATAGCTTTTAAAGTTGGAAAGGAGCTAGTCGAGTTTAATATCAATGCAAATAAACATCCTAGCTCTACAAATTGTTGCTATAGAGTGGAGTTAATTGATGTAGGCAAAGGTGAACCTATTTCTGCACTTACAAGTGAGCAAGCACCAATCTTTGAGTTTAAGCCACCACTTCCGCCCGTTAGACCTAAGTAGTCACCAAAAGAGCATCCTCCACTACCATCTAATTATCTTTTCAAGATTGGACAACAAGTAATGATGCTTTCTCGATCATGCTTCAAGCTTTGTGCATGGAAACGTAAAGAAAAATGGTGGGGTCTTTTCAAAGTAGTAAAGGCTTATCCTTGTGGAATAATTGAGATTGATAGTGAGGATACAAGCACATTTATGGTTAATGGGTTGAGCCTTAGGCCATATTTCGAGGATGAAGAACTGCAAAAAGGGGTGCTATGGTCAAGCTAGTGACTATAAACGAACGCTTCTTAGGAGGCAACCTAAGCTTTTGCAACTCTTTTATTTATTTATTTATTTATATTTCTACATTAATCTCTTTTTTTTTTTGCAGTAAAAAAAATGTACCTCCCACAAGTATTGATAATAATGAAGATAAGGAGGAAGATTTAAGCATCTTCAGATTCATCCAATCATTAGGGGAGTATTATTTGCCGTTCCTTTATTTTTTTTTCTTTAAACATTGGGGACAATGTTTACTTTTAAGTTTAAGGGGGGGAGGGGGTTTGTTTGTTTTTGCTTATCTTTTTTTGTTTATCTTTATTATTTTACATGTTTAGCTAGTTTTTAGTTTTAGCTTTAAAAAAAAATTAAGATAGTTTACACCTCATCCATGATTTTTCCCTGTCCTAGAATGATATTTTGATTATCTTGTGATTCTTAGCTTTTGGAAAACATATAGTTATGATTTAATTTTATGTGATATTCTTTTGTTAGCTTTTATTTTAAAATGTGACTGCGAATAATTTGAGCACCATATTTGTTTACTTAGAATTTTTCTGTGATTTAGAGAAAGTTTATGTTGATAAAGAGTATAATGAATACACGAATTCTAGAATTTGTTTTATTCTCACTTGAGGTGAAATCCTAGATAAAACTTCGGATGGGAAGTGATTTAGGCCATCTTTGGATCAGTTGAGCCTTATTAAGTTACCTTATTATATAGTTATCCTTAGTCACCCATTTTGAGCTTAAATTACCATATCTTTATATATACACAAATATATTAGCCTTAGCCTTTTTATTTAATTTCAACAGTTTGAATCTTTCACCTTTAAATATGTTGATCTTTCTAGGAAGCGTATTGAGTTTAAAGATAAATTGAGGGAGAAAGGTGAAGAAAAAAAAAAGAAAAAAAAAGTGACGGGTGCTTGAAATTTACCTATGTTCATAATTGTCAAAAATAAGTTTCATGGTGTAAAAAAAAATGTGTGTTGTACAAAGGAAATTTTACTTTAAATTTAGGAGTGCTATAGAATTTTATTGAGCTCTTTATAGGTCCTAGGTTGATTAAGTGTTTAAGGTGAATTTGAGCCTAAAAATATCCTTTATCATACCTTGACCTTAGCCTTACATTATAAGCTTCATAAAGACCTATTGATCCTTGAATGAGTGTTATTCTACATTAGTGGAGAGAAAGATGAAAAACAAACTTATGGGATCTTAGTACTAACCTATGCTTAGATTTGGCATAAACAAATCCGAATTGCATGATATTCTTTGTAAGAGATTATTCACACACAGAGGAAGTCCATTTGAGGAATAAGTTTTCACTTGAATTGATGCATGACTTTAAGGATTAACTATATTTTACCTTAAGTTGGAATTGGGATAATTTTTGAGGGAAAAATTGAGAAATCATGATTTGGTAATTTTATCTCTTGTTCAAATATTTTTATGTTCAATTTTCTTTATTTTCTTTTGCTTGAGGACTAGCAAAATCTTAAATTTAGGGGTGTGATAACTCTATTATATAGAGTTATTTTGACACATTTTGAAGGCTTAAATAGTTAGATCTTTGAGATTTTAGGTACGGATTGTAGAATTTTAAGTGTTTTTCTAGTTTAAGTTTGATTACATGTTGAGCATCTAATTTAGGTTATTTTAGTTAAATTTTATGTATTTTGTTTTAAATTGCTTTAAGAGTAGTTATTGCTAATTTCTCTTATTGCTTTTGCAAGAAATTTGATGAAAATCAGTGCAAGTATGGTGATGGCTTTATTCATATATATTTCCGTATTTTGACCATATCGTTCTCTACAAAACTCCAAATGAGGTGATTCTTGGACCACTAGAATTCTAAGAGGAAGGGCTACAATTTTATGCTTACCACTTCACCTAGTTCTGATCAGATCATGATCAAAATATTTATCTAAGTCAAAGCACTGTAGCAGTCTGCATGGACTAAACATGATGCAGTATTTGGAGCATAACTTTCAATCCAGAGTCCAATTGATGTAATTCTTAAACCATTAGAAAGCTAAGAGACAGGGGTAAAACTTTCATATTTACCACTTTGCCCAGTTAAGATAGATCAAGTTGAAAATTATGTTCAAAGTTGATAGACTGTCGTAGCGCTTGGAGAACAAGGCTGTAGTGTTGGTGAAAGGAAGCACACAACACATTTTCCCAAGAGCTCAACATTGTAACGCTAGAAGAATAGCACCATAGTGCTACTATAGCAAGAATCTAGCGCCACTGCACTAAGAAATCAAGGCCGCAGCACTAGGTGATTTTCCAAAAATATAAATTTGAGGGAATTTTGGAATTTAGATTACTTAGAGCCTATTTAAGGGACCTTTTCCAACGAATTTTCAACGGAATATAAACAAAAATTCCAACTAATTTTTTCGACAGATTTCCAATGGAAAATTTCCATTGGAAAATTTTTTTGCAACCAAAAACATTTCAGCAGCCACCATTTCCGACGGAATTTTCAACAAATTTTCGTTGAAATTTTCAACGAAAAATTTTTCGTTGGAAATCCATCGGAAAGTTTAAGGACTCAAAAAATTTATGAGCTC
>NW_017234993.1:0-3906 GCF_000208745.1 Theobroma cacao | reverse complement strand
CATAGGTGACTATAAATGGACTTTTCTTGGCAATGAATGGCTTTCGCTTCACGTATCTCGAGGCAAACATTTATTTCTAACCTTTCCCAACCAAAAATGTAAAAAAAATTCAACTTAAAATCACTAATGAGCTTACAGAACCATTTAAAGCGAGTAATAAGGCTTTCAAAGGCATAGGTGACTATAAATGGACTTTTCCTGTCAATGGATGGCTTTTGCTTCACGTTTTTCAGGGTAAACATTCAATTATAATATATTTTTATGAAGAAGGTAAAACAATTCATCTTAAAAACAGTAATGGGATTATAAAACAATTTAACACAAGTAATAAGGCATTCGAAGGCATGGACGACTATATATGAAACTTGTCAATTGATGGCTTTTGCTTCAAGTTTCCAAAGGCAAACATTTAATTACAATCTGTTTTAACCAAAAATGTAAAAAAATTCAACATAAAACCAATAATTGGATCATAAAACCATTTAAAGCGAGTAATAAGGCTTTTGAAGTCATGAGTGACTATAAATAGACTTTTCTTGTCAATAGATGTCTTTCACTTCACGTTTCTCGAGGCAAATATTTATTTCTAACCTTTCTAAACAAAAAATGTAAAAAAATTCAACTTAAAATCAATAATGAGATTTTAAAACCGTTTAAAGCAAGTAATAAAGCTATCAAAGGCATGAGTGACTAAAAAAGACCTTTCTTGTCAATGGATGGCTTTTGCTTCGCGTTTCTCGAGGTAAACATTTATTTATAACCTTTCTTAATCGAAAATGTAAAAAAATTCAACTTAAAATCAATAATGAGATTATAAAACCATTTAAAGCGACTAATAAGGCTTTCAAAAGCATAGGTGACTATAAATGGACTTTTCTTGTCAATGGATGGCTTTTGCTTCATATTTCTCAAGGTAATATGTCATGACCCAAATTTCGGGCCATGACCGGCGCAAGAGCCCAATAGATGTAGTCCATTAAGCCCAAGCAAGCCTATCTATTTATCCTACTTCTTATTCCATCAAATATTGCTAAGTCACAAATTGTAACTTTAAATCAAAATAGTAATAAACGTTGCCAACTCGTATTGGCATTACTCATTTATTATATACATATATTGTCTACAACATGTATTCCAATAATTTACATTAGGTTCGTCTAAACACAACAAAAGAATACTCGACTTCCAGCGGAGGGACTCAGATGAATGTACAGCTACTGAATGCCGAGACACCTACCAAAAAATGGATACAAGTCTACAAGGATGCCTCGTCCTAGTTACCGACTACCTCATGATTTGAAAACATGAAGTTGCAAATGGTGAGTATAAACCCAGTGAGTGAACAAGGAAGGGAAAGGAATCTTTAATGAAATCATGATGCATTCTTTTTCAAAACAATGTAATTTGTTTCCATTCTTATTAAAAACTCCTCATCAAGCCCTTAAATGATTAATCATTTGAAAATCAAGGACCCATACATAACAAACCATTTGAATAATGAAAACTTCAATGTTACACAAGCAAGTCAAATACGACAACGAATCTTCGCTGCAGCGGAAAGGCGTTCTCGTTGCAGCGACGCTGCAGTGAGAATGCCTTTCCCCTCCAGCGACGTTGGGATTTAGTTATTAGCCGAACGAGGGTTTCTTAACTGGTCGAGGGTTTCTCACTAAACCTCCCCATTTTAAACTTAAATCATCTAATCTTTAATGTTGGAAGTCCATGCTCCGATATGGTAGTAAAGAAGTGAAAGATAGGGCAGCAATTGGACAAGATAAGAGACCAAAACAGAAGGTTTTTCGCTGCAGCGAGATTCTTTCCCGCTGCAGTGAAATTGTAACCCAGAAACAGAAGGTTTCTCGCTGCAGCAAAATTCTTTCGAACTGCAACGAAATTTAGCTGATGAAACAGAGAGTTTTTCGCTGCAGCAAGATTCCTTTTTGCTGTAGCGAGAGGCTACAGTGACTATCTCGCTGCAGCGAGAATCAGTTCTGGTGAAGGTTCTCAAACCTGAGAGTTTCTCATTGCAGCGAGAATGAATTTCGCTGCAGCAAAAACAGAGCAACAAGAGAAAAGTTTCCCTTACTCAACAAAAAGGCCATCCTGCTAAACTAACAAAACCAACATACAACACATAAAATTCCCAAAGTGCAATGTATCAAATTTCTCATATATGTCAATCATATATCACATTCATAAGTTTTCATTTCATAAGTCTAGATATGCATAATTACATAGATAAACATCAACATCATCATCCACCTCTCACACCACCATCATCAACGGCATGTGCATCCCCCTACAACGTGCACACACACGGTTACAGTCATTATACAAAATATCATTCATCATGCACAACACACACATTTATATATCATCATACTACAATAGTGCATGAATCCATAGCAATCACATATCACCACATAAAACCATTTTGCAAAAGCTTGTTCCCAAGGCACTTGTTTTTATAAAAAAACTTGATAATTCAGTCAAATGCGTTGCAAATACATTATATTTCCCAAAACAAGTTTTGAAGGCAGTCCACTCACCAATTGATTGTAGAGCCTTTAGATGATTCCAATTCCCCTAATTGTCCAAATGAGATGATAGGGCTTCCTTAGAACCTAGGATCACATTAGCATAATCAATAGGTCAATTTACACACTATGAACCTTAAAAGCTATCTCTTAGCTAGCTTTCAATTGCCACTTTAAATGGCCATCTATGTTCACTATCTTAATCACTAAAAGTAATGAACATACTCAATAATAAAATAGCTCATAAATCTCAATTACTAGCCATTTTCTGCAGCTAATAATCAAGCTTAATTCATCACTTACCCTAGGGCTCCTTTGTAGTCAAATTCTCTTCCAATAGTTTTTGAATAAATGGTGAAATTTTCTCTTTCTCTCTCTAAAACGTCCAACTAGTGAGAGAAAGTACAAAAATGAGATTTATCAAGGGTTTTGAAGTGAGAGGATGAAAGAGCATAAGGGTTTATGGAAGAGTACACCAAAAGCATGAAAATTGGAGCTAGAGAGAGAAAGTTATGGAAGCTTGAAGAAAACTCCCATGGAGAAATTGAAAAAACATGAGAGAGGAGAAGGGAAGAAGAAGATTAGCTGTTGGAAATTCAAGACGGTGCTGAAAATTTCAAGATATTTTATAGGCTAACTTATCTATTCCCATAAAATTACGAAAATGCCCATCCACCAATTTACTTATTCTCCTCCAATCTTTTATGCAATCTTTTTGCTCTTTTAACATTGAGACAAGGTCCATAATGGTCTAGACATGTTCGGGTTCATAAAAACTTAAAATTTTAACTCGAGGTAAAAAATGACCATTTTGCCCCTGTTATGAAAATTGTTGAAACATCTAGTTTTCTTCGTGTTTTCTCCAGCACACATCATTTATGTAGTCTTATACCCATTGTGACCTTAAAATATCATAAAACTTTTTTCTGGAAGCTTATTAGAAAAAATGACAAATACCCTTAGCTCGTATTATTACATCTATGCTTAGTTACAAGCCTATAGAGGTTGGGGTCTCACATAATAATTCAATTATAATTTGTTTTATGAAAAATGTAAAAAAATTAAACTTAAAATTAGTTATGAGATTATAAAACAATTTAACACAAGTAATAAGGTACTCGAAGGCATGAGCGACTATATATGAAACTTTCTTGTCAATTGATGGCTTTTGCCTCAAGTTTCCCAAGGCAAACATTTAATTACACTCTGTTTTAACAAGAAATGCAAAAAAATTCAACATAAAACCAATAATGAGATTATAAAACCATTTAAAACGAGTATTAAGCCTTTTGAAGGCATGAGTGACTATAAATAGACTTTTCTTGTCAATAGATGGCTTTCGCTTCACGTTTCTCAAGGCAAACATTTA
>NW_017234992.1:0-3945 GCF_000208745.1 Theobroma cacao | reverse complement strand
CTTAACTTAAAATCAATAATGAGATTATAAAACCATTTTAAGTGAGTAATAAAGCATTTAACAACATTAGTGACTATAAATGGACTTTTCTATTTAATCTATAACTTTCGCTTCACGTTTCTCGAGGTAAACATTCAACTATAACCTTTCTTAACCAAAAATGTAAAAAAATTTAATTTAAAATTAATTACGAGATTATAAAGCCATTTTCAGTGAGTTATAAGGCTTTTGAAGGCATGAGTGACAATACATGGACTTTTCTTATCAACGGAGTGTTTTAGCCTCACGTTTCCTGAGGTCAACATTCAATTACAATCTGTTTGAACAAAAAATATAAAAAAATTCAACTTAAAATCAATAATCAAATTACAAGCCATTTTAAGTGAGTAATAAGCCTTCTGAAGGAATGTCTGACTATAAGTGGACTTTTCTAGTTAGTCTATAGCTTTCGCTTCAGGTTTCTCTAGGTAAACATTCAATTATAGTCTTTCTTACCCAAAATTGTAAAAAAATTCAACTTAAAATTAATTAAGATATTCTAAACCTATTTTAAGCGACTAATAAGGCTTTTGAAGGCATGAGTGACTATAAATGGACTTTTCCTATTAACGGAGGGTTTTAGCTTGACATTTTCTGAGGTAAACATTCAATTATAATCTGCTTTAACCGAAAATGTAAAAAAATTCAACTTAAAATCAATTATGAGATTATAAAACCATTTTAAGTGAGTAATAAGATTGCTGAAGGCATGATTGACTATAAATAGACTTTTTTTTTTCAGTTAAGGGTTTTAGCCTCAGGTTTCTCATGGTAAACATTCAATTATAATATGTTTTAACTAAAAATGCACGAAAATTCAACCTAAAGTCAATAATAAGATTATAAAACCATTTAAAGCGAGTAGTAAGGCTTTCGAAGGCATAAGAGACTATAAATGGACTTTTCTAGTCAATCTATAGCTTTTGCTTCACGTTTCTTGAGGTAAAATTCAATTATAGCCTTTCTTAACCAAAAATGTAAGAAAATTTAACTTTAAATTAATTATGAGATTATAAAGCCATTTTAAGTGAGTTATAAGGCTTTTGAAGGTATGAGTGACTATACATGGACTTTTCTTGTCAACGGAGTCTTTTAGTCTCACGTTTCCCGAGGTAATCATCCAATTACAATCTGTTTTAACAAAAAATATAAAAAAACACAACTTAAAATCAATAATCAAATTACAAACCATATAAAGCGAGTAATAAGGCTTTCAAAGGCATGAGTGACTATAAATAGACTTTTCTTATCAATCTATAGATTTTGCTTCACGTTTCTCAAGGTAAACATTCAATTATAACCTTTCTTAACCAAAATTGTAAAAAAATTCAACTTAAAATCAATTATAAGATTATAAAACTATTTTAAGCGACTAATAAGGCTTCTAAAGACATGAGTGACTATAAATGGACTTTTCCTATTAACGGAATGTTTTAGCCTCACATTTCCTGAGGTAAACATTCAATTATATTATGCTTTAACCAAAAATTTAAAAAAAATCAACTTAAAATCAATTATTTGATTATAAAACCATTTTAAGTGAGTAATAAGTCTGTTGAAGGCATGATTGACTATAAATGGACTTTTCCTTTCAATGAAAAGTTTTAGCCTCACGTTTCTCCAGACAAACATTCAATTATAATATGTTTTAATAAAAAATGCAAGAGAATTGAACCTAAAGTCAATAATAAGATATAAAACTATTTAAAGCGAGTAGTAAGGCTTTCGAAGGCATAGTGACTATAAATGGACTTTTCTAGTCAATCTATAGCTTTCGCTTCACGTTTCTCGAAGTAAACATTCAATTATAACCTTTCTTAACCAAAAATGAAAAAAAATTCAACTTAAAATCAATTATGAGATTATAAAGCCATTTTAAGTGAGTTATAAGGCTTTTGAAGCCATGAGTAACTATACATGGACTTGTTTTGTCAACGGAGTGTTTTAGCCTCACGTTTCTCGAGGTAAACATTCAATTACAATCTGTTTGAATAAAAAATATAAATAAATTCAACTTAAAATCAATAATCAGATTACAAACCATTTTAAGCGAGTAATAAGGCTTCCGAAGGTATGTGTGACTATAAGTGAACTTTTCTAGTTAATCAATAGCCTTTGCTTCACGTTTCTCAAGGGAAACATTTAATTATAACCTTTCTTAGCCAAAATTATAAAAAAATTCAACTTAAAATCAATTAAGATATTCTAAAACTATTTTAAGCGACTAATAAGGCTTCTGAAGGCATGAGTGACTATAAATGGACTTTTCCTATTAACAGAGGGTTTTAACCTCACATTTCTCGAGGTAAACTTTCAATTATAATCTGCTTTAACCGAAAATGTAAGAAAATTTAACTTAAAATCAATAATGACATTATAAACCATTTTAAGTGAGTAATAAGAGTTTCAATGGCATGATTGACTATAAATAGACTTTTCCTTTCAGTGAAGGGTTTTAGCCTCGCGTTTCTCGAGCCAAAGATTCAATTATAATCTGTTTTAACTAAAAATGCAAGAGAATTCAACCTAAAGTCAATAATAAGATTATAAAACCATTTAAAGCGAGGAGTAAGGCTTTCGAAGGCATAAGTGACTATAAATGCACTTTTCTATCCAATCTATAGTTTTTGCTTCACTTTTCTCTAGGTAAACATTCAATTATAACCTTTCTTAACCAAAAATGTAAAAAAATTCAACTTAAAATCAATTATGAGATTATAAAGCCATTTTAAGTGAGTTATAAGGCTTTTAAAGGCATGCATAACTATACATGGACTTTTCTTGTCAACGGAGTGTTTTAGCCTCACGTTTCCCAAGGTAAACATTCAATTACAATCAGTTTGAACAACAAATTTAAAAAAATTCAACTTTAAATAAATAATCAGAGTACAAACCATTTTAAACAAGTAATAAGGCTTACGAAGGCATATGTGACTATAAATGGACTTTTCTAGTTAATCAAGAGCCTTCGCTTCACGTTTCTCAAGGTAAACTTGAAATTATAACCTTTCTTAGCCAAAATTGTAAAAAAATTCAACTTAAAATCAATTAAGATATTCTAAAACTATTTTAAGCGACTAATAAGGCTTCTGAAGGCATGAGTGACTACAAATGAACTTTTTCTATTAACGAAGGGTTTTAGCCCCACATTTCCCGAAGTAAACATTCAATTATAATCTGCTTTAACCGAAAAAGTAATAAAATTCAAGTTAAAATCAATAATGAGATTATAAAACCATTTTAAGTGAGTAATAAGACTTTTGATGGCATGATTGACTATAAATGGACTTTTCCTTTCAGTGAAGGGTTTTAGCCTCGCGTTTCTCTAGCCAAAGATTCAATTATAATCTGTTTTAACCAAAAATGCAAAAGAATTCAAACAAAAGTCAATAATAAGATTATAAAACCATTTAAAGCAAGTAGCAAGGCTTTCGAAGGCATGAGAGACTATAAATGGACTTTTCAAGTCAATCTATAGCTTTCGCTTCACGTTTCTCGAGATAAAATTCAATTATAGCCTTTCTTAACCAAAAATGTAAAAAATTTCAACTTCAAATTAATTATGAGATTATAAAGCCATTTTAAGTGAGTTATAAGCCTTTTGAAGGTATGAGTGACTATACATGGACTTTTCTTGTCAACGGAGTTTTTTAGTCTCATCTTTCCCGAGGTAAACATTCAATTACAATCTGTTTTAACAAAAAATATAAAAAAACTCAACTCAAAATTAATAATCAAATTACAAACCATTTAAAGTGAGTAATAAGGCTTTCAATGGCATGAGTGATTATAAATAGACTTTTCTTGTCAATCGATGGATTTCGCTTCACGTTTCTCAAGGTAAACATTCAATTATAACCTTTCTTAACCAAAATTGTAAAAAAATTCAACTTAAAATCAATTATG
>NW_017234991.1:0-3952 GCF_000208745.1 Theobroma cacao | reverse complement strand
CGTGTCACTTTCCCATTGGCCCATTTTTAAAATTTAATCCATTTGTTTCCAAATTTTCACCATACACTTGTCTCACATATCCATAGCTTAGATAAAATTCTCAGACTTATCCAAAGTCTCGGTGGAGTATTTTTTGAAATTTACACTTTTACCCCCGTAAAAGTGAAAAATTACATTTTTGCCCAAAAAACTGAAAAATTGCCCATAGACATATTTTTCATCCCTTAAACTCATACCATTCTCCAATTTGTCAAATTTGATCTAAATTCTCTCAAAATCTCAAATTTTGTCCGCGGGTGGTAAAATTACGATTTTGTCCCTACACTCCAGAAATCACCAGAATTAAACTTTTTCACTTCCTATCAATAAATTATACTCCAAATAGTTAATCTTGGTCAAAAATTTCACTCCATGATCAAATTATTATCTTAGGTGGCAAAATGACGATTTTGCCCCTAAACATCTAAATTTCCAATTTTACCCCAAATGAACCCTCGAACTCCAAACAATCATTTTTAGTCATTCCTTGACTATAAAATATTAGATTTCATCCTAGAATTCCTATTTGAACTAGTTCTAGGTTAAATCAACTCAAGTGTACCATTAGGTACAATACCGAGTTTCGTCTATTCTTATGTGCTTTTCCTAGCATAATAACATGCTACTCAGTGCATGTATGTCATGACATGTGTTTATAGGGTCAGGTTTTACAAATAAGACCTGCGTGTCTTTATTAAATAAAACTAGCATAGGTAAATAAATATTTAAATATTATAGTGTTATCGCGTTGAATCATAAATTTGATATTTTATTGGTACAAGTGTTAAGGAAGAAAAATGGAAAGAAATTTGAATTAAAAGATTGTGGGAGGATACAATTAAAAAGGGTGAAAACCTTGGAGGGCAAAATGGTAATTTTTTATAAAGCTTGGTGACTCTCCATCCTTATCCCATGGCCGACCATTGTGTCCAAGGCATCATCTTTCTCCTTCATCTCCTCCTAACGCAATTTTTCTTCCTCCACTATGAAAATCAAGATTTTCATTTTCTTTTCCTTCCTTTTCTTTTCTTACTCCTTCCTTCTCCTAACTTCTTGGGCATCAAACCTACAGCTTCTAACCCCAATTTCTAGCACATCTAAACCTTAGGAGAGAGAAAGAAAAATCTCTCTTCTTTTCCTTTATTTTCTATTTCTACTCCACCTTCAAGAAAAATCTCTCTTCTTTTCTTTTATTTTCTATTTCTACTCCACTTTCAACAACACTTGGATTTTTGGCTTTAAATCTTCATTTTTATGGCTAGAAGGTATATATTTTCAACCCTTGAATTTTTGAATTTATGGGTTTGTAATTTTTAGACTTTATTTTCTAAGTTTCTTCAAATTTCCTTTCCTTGAAATTTGCTAGGTTTGGTTGATCTTTATACCTTTAAGCACCAAGGTATTAGTTTAAATGGTTTGTGAATTAGACTAGAATTCTAGGTTAAAAGTTGGGTTAGAGTGTAGATTATATAGTGTATATTTATTAGAATTATTAAATTCAAATTATGACTTGATGGAGGTTATTATGGCTTATTGGTAAATATAAGTTTTAACGGTATTTCGGGACTACCTCGAGTAAGACTTTGTGGGCACTAGTCTTGTAAGATGGCATTAAGGTGAGTGAACTTACATTTAAAAAATGTTTTGGAATAAATGCACGTGTTTGAATGAATCGTTTGAAAACTTTAGTTGTCTTTGCTTTAAAAATGTTACTGGGAACAAGCCCTTGGTGAAATATCTTTACGTTGTGAAATTGTGCAATGTGATTAACTCACGTGTTCCTATATTATGCGATCTATACTTAGATCTATACACTCCAAGTAAATTACAACTATCACTATTCATTCCAGTCAAAGTGCGCCCTTTATTACCATTATCGTACGTGTTCCTTTATATTGACCTCAATAATGATCCAATGTCATCCAATTTCTTCCCATTAACAATTATCAACTCAAATTATAACTCCACTTAATGATTATGTAACGACCCCTCCTCAGTCGCTACCAACGTCCGAGACCTCCAAGAGATCCCGTCAAGTCTCGAACAAGCCTGAAAGAAATTTTTCAATAACTCATTGTACACTTTTATTAAACCGTATTAATGTTTGAACCATATATATTTATAACAAAAATTCAGCAATAAGCATAGCCATTAAATTTTTACTTTAAGTCATGACATCACAATTAAATACAATGAGTTCAAAAATCTCAAATTTTCGTTTATATCAAAACTAATATTTGTTTACATAGTAAAACCAGAGTACTACAACTCAACCTTTAACAGCAGAGCGACTCAGGATAAAATGCTATGAGATGCCTTTACCTATTTGCGATGGATTATACACGCCGATGATTACACTCTATGCTGATCCCTATCTGCAGAAAGGGAAAAAGAGGGGTGTGAGTCTCACAGACTTAGTGATCATCGGCTCCGTGAGTAGGGCGTAGATGGGAAACGAGCAATAAAGTAGATATTTTGAACAATAAAGGTTGCCAGGGTATATAAAAATATTTAATTCAAATGGAGATTTGTGCCTTATATGTATAAAAGAAAATATCGAGAATCTCTTGTAAGTTATAATCAACCATAACGTATGTCAAATCAAATAAGTAAACTTTTGTGCAGCGAAAAGGTTAACAACCATTGTCACGACCCAGAACTCCCATCGAGCCCGTGACAACTGCCGCGACGTCTCGATCGACATTCATTACCCGGAATGTCAACCGGAACCTCGCAAGGCTTTAATATCAGCTTCTCATTTCCCCTGTGGGTAACTGTTTCTAAATACCACATTCTAAAAGATTTTAAACTGTTTCCAACTTAAACAAATAAAATAATAATTTTCGTCTCATAGGGGTATTTTGATCATTTATCCCAAAAATCTCAAAATCATCTAAAAATATAGTATGTAAGTGGAAAACACATATTTCATAATCAAAAATAATTTTGGATGTCTAAAACATTCGTTTAAAATGGAATTATGACTGTTATAATAAAATAAAAATATTAAATAAAATATTTAATTTTCACATAAAACGATATTTTAAGAACACTGCATAAATAATCTTTATAGCGTAAAAGCAAAATAAATTCTTACATACCGCAATACAGATAACCAAAGTATTGAATTTAATTTACAGTGACACGTGGGCCCACGAATGACCAAAAGTATCAAAAGAAATGAACCTACAGTCTTTGGATGTGGCAAGTTCAACTGTAATCCTCGCCGATATCAGCTATCTACAATCTATTCTGAGCCTGAAATGGGTGGAAATGAGGGTGGTGAGATTATAAAATCTCAGTGAGTAAACAAACATCACTCAAAATATCTAAAGTCAAGTAAAAGGAGACTATTAAAACATTTCATCAAACTGTGATTTATCATCTTTCAACTTATTTCAACCAAATGAAATCAATTTATTTAAAGCAAGTAATCAGTATGGCTTATGAATTTCTTAAAAAGCTTGGCTCATGCCAAAAATTATTATCATACTCAATTATCTGGGATACCGTGGCCGAGGGCTATCCCAACTGAGTCCGCCAAGGCTATTAGAAAGTCATGTTTTTATTTTGAAAACATAGTCGTTCCTTGGCGTTGGCTGAGTTCCCCTTCACGTGGTGGTTTGGCGTGAAGTGAACTTTAAAGTTATACCTCGGGAGTTACCCTACTTGCCTCTCCAACCGAGGTAAAAATATAACAGGATTCCGTGCCCCTCTAATAGGCTAGTCCACAGAACCCAGCCCACTGCAGCAGGTCAAACCCACCATACAATAAAATTTTGACAGCATGACAGGGCTAATATATTACTACCCAGCCTGCAAGGGTAAAATAAAGCAATTCATACAATTCATAAAAAACAACAGCCCACGCCAGTCATGCCAATACAATAACATAAGACCATTAATTCAATTT
>NW_017234990.1:0-4058 GCF_000208745.1 Theobroma cacao | reverse complement strand
GCAGAGGGGGTTCCGTGGACCAGCCTATTAGAGGGGCACGGTAAACTCCAGTATATTTTTACCCCGAACGGAGAGGCGCATAGGGTATCTCCTGGGGTAAAGCTTAGGGTTCACTTCACGCTAAACCACCACGTGAAGGGGAACTCAGCCAACGCCAAGGAACGACTGTATTTTTCTCAAACTAAAAATATATTTTAAGTGTATATGAAATTTTAATAGCCTTGGCGGACTCGGTTGAATGCCCTGCGCAAGGTATCACTGAGTATGAGTTTTGGCACGAGCCAAAGTTTTAAGAAATTCATAAGCCAAGTTGATTACTCGATTTATATGGATTGATTTTATTTGGTTGAAATGAACTGAAAGGTAATGAAATTACAATATGATGACTTATTTTAATTGTCTCCATTTACTCGGCTTTAGATACTTTTGATGGTATCTGTTTACTCACTGGGATTATAAAATCTCACCCCTTCTTTCTATACATTTTTCAGGCTCAGGACAGTTTGTAGATAGTCGAGTAGGACGAGAACTAAGGTCGGAACTGCATTATAAAAAGTAAGAGTTCACAGTCTTACATCCTCTTGGTCAATTGGGGCCCACGTGTCATTGCATATCAAAACTTATATTTTGGTTATTTGTATTTCTATTCATACAATTTTTACTTTACTTTCATGTACGAAAAATTATTTACGAATATTTTTATAAAAATTTATTTTATGAGAAAATAGAATATTTTATTGATTATTTTTGAATAGTACTAGTTGTTAACAATTTACTTTCAAATAAACGTTTTAGATACTTATTTTGTTTTTAAATCATTAAATATATATTTTCTGCTTACCTACTACATTTTTAGCAAGTTTTGAGATTTTTGACGAAAAATTACGAAAATGCCCCTATGAGTCAAAAAATAATATTTTATTGTTCTTATTTGAAAATGACTTATGATTTTTTTTAAATGCGAGATTTAATAATTGTTGCTCACCGGAGAGATGCGGAAGTTGATGCTAAGCCTTGCGGGATTTCGATCGGCATTCAGGGTGAAGAATGTCTGTCGAGGCCTCGCGGCGGTTGTCACGGGCTCGATGGGGAGTTCCGGGTCGTGACAATTAGCCTTCCTTCTTATCCTCCTCGGAACTCTCTGTTCCTTTATCTACATCTCTCGATCAAACCAACTCAAAAATGGCCGAAAACTTCCTCCCGGTCCCCACCCCCTGTCGGTAATCAGTAACCTCCATCTACTAGGAAAGCTTCCACACAAGGGCGGAGCCTCCTTATGGCCCCCCCCCTAAAACTTTTAAAATCTTTTTCATAACATATAAAAAATTTTAAATTTTTTTGTATATTATATTACTAGCTCTTTCAAAATAACTAAATATCAGCTATGCGTTGCACACGGACCCCTTTGCACCCCCTTTCTTTGCTTCAACATCTTTTCTTTCTATTTATCTGCTCTCCACATGGTAAACCCTGAACTCTTTGCACCCCCTGCTCTTCCTCTCTCTTTGCTTCGACATCTTTTGTCTTTCTTTCTCTATACTCCACGTGGTCAATTCTGAAAAATCGGTGTTCTTTTAAATATACTAGACTATTATCTTTATAAACTCAACATAAAATAATAAGGTATTGTCGTAACGTGCGGGTCCGAAAACCCGACCACTAGACACGAGTGAAAACTCTAAACTTAGGAGTCACCACCAATCTTTTTTACTATGTGTGATTGGCCACCTATTGACTCGATTCTAATCGACAGAGTCTTAATTAGATTTAAGCCTGCCGAAAGAATCTTAAACTGGTCTACATTTTTCGAGATCTAGGTTTGAGAGTACGGTTACGGCCAGGGAAGGATTAATACCCCGGAACGCCCGATCCATGAACGGTACCATTTTTAGATTATCCTATTAGGCTTTATTTTTTAAGTTTATTTTATTTCCTTAGCTATTATTTACTTATTTTATCTCCAATTTTATTAAATAATTTTATTTGATTCTAAAATGAAATGCAAGTGTGAGGTAAGATGAAATGCATGGCGTGAGATAAAAAATGTCGGACGAATAACCTTTTATCGAGAACGTTCTCCCGAATCCGCCCATCATATTGGTGGGATCCGGGGTATTATCTCACCTAGAGAATTATCCGAGGAACTCATCTTCGCAAATTCAACGAATAAATCCCATCATCGGGACTGTCATACGTTTTTTCCTTAAAAATAATGTTTTCGTGCATAATGAACCTAAGACGAGTAAAAGCCTTTTATTAAAGCTGTTTCTCGAGCCCTCCCATCATACTGGTGGGACCCGAGGACATCTTTTCACCTAGAAAACTTTTCAAGAAATATTCACTTTCGCAAGATTCTCGGAAGATCCCATCATCGGGGCTTAACTCGCAAACAAAAAATACTTATATGCAATAATATGCATGACGCAATATATATGTATGCTATGCTCGCGCAATTATCTATTTTTATCATTATCATTTTCTAGTTATTATTTTATTTTATTTTTTTATTATTACGTCTTTTTATTATTATTTTTTCATACTTTATATTTTTTATTCAAAGATACTTTATAAATTGTATATAATTCCATGTTATTTTAGTGAACAAAAATTTTATTTTTCTTTTACTATTATTTATTATTTTATGTTTTATATCTCTTTATTATTATTATATTTTTTAGAAGCAATCTTTTATTCAAACCTAATGTCTAATATATCCATATTTTAATTCCTTTTTTTCCTTTCCTATCTTCTATCTTCATTTCTTTTGCACAATATTTATTAATTCATAGTTTGTACCACTTGACATTTAATGCTTAATTTTAAATTAGTTATTGTTTTGGATTTTTTTCTTATTTTTTTTATTGATTTGTCTATTTATTTAATGTCATGTATATTACATTTTCACAAATTTATTATTTATTATATATATTTGAATTATTATTACTATTATTTTTATTATTATTTATTACTATTATTTTTTATTTTGAATCTATTATTATATTTTATTACTTTTTTTGAATAATTTTTGTGTAATCAAATTTTTATTTGTAAGAATTTCAGGATCTTGAAATCGAGGTCTTCCCATCGTATTGGTAGAGCCTTCATTCGAATTCCGAACCTAAGGAAAATTAGCTCGGGATTACGACTTCTCGCGTCCCGACCGATCCTCTTATCATCGGTATCAAATTGAATAATATTTTCATTAATAATTCTTTATCTTATCCTATTTTCATTCTCTCTCCATTTGTATCCATCTCCCTTTTGTATAAACCTATCTTTTTCACCTAATTTCATATTTTCATATTTTGTTTCATCACATTTTAATTCTAGCTCTTCCTAATTTATTTTCACTTCTATTATCTCTACATAAAATTTTCATGACTATGTATCTCGTATATATGTCCCACATTTCATCCTTTCCCACACTTATATTTTTTTTAAACAAATATTCTAAATCCAAATATGTGCATATATTATTAATCTAAGTAAATCTATTTTTACCATTAAATGTTTACTTTTCCTGTCAAATCCTGCTTTGTAAAATAATTATAATGTCATTCACATGCTCGATAGAATGTTTGTATATTTAGGAAGTTTGAGAAATCGTTAAAAGACAATATTGCCCCTAATGGTACTATTAAGTCAATTAAGTCTCGAACTAGTTCAAATAGAAATTTTAAGGTGAAATTAAGAGTTTCACAGTTCAGGGATGACTCAAAATGGTAATTAGGAGTTCGAGGATCAATTCGGAGTCAAACCGAAATTTTCACTATCTAGGGGCAAAATTGTAATTTTTTCACCCGCGGATAAAAATTGAGATTTTGAGAGAATTTAGATCACATTTGAAAAATTGGAGAATGGTATGAGTATAAGAGATGAAAAATATGTCTATGGGCAATTTTTCAATTTTTGGGGTAAAAATGTAATTTTTCACTTTACGGGGGTAAAAGTGTAATTTTTAAAAATTTACTCCACCAAAACTTTGAAAAAGTCTATAAATTTCATGGAAGACATGGATAAGTGAAGAGTATTGACTGGTAGAAAAAGAAAGTCAAAAA
>NW_017234989.1:0-4196 GCF_000208745.1 Theobroma cacao | reverse complement strand
ATTTTCTTATTATATTCAAATAACCGTAATTTCGTTTTAAATGAAGATTTTAGACTTTTAAACTCATTTTGAATATGAATTATGTGTTTTGTACTTGTATATTACGTTTTAGCCAGTTTCAAAATTTTTGAGAAAAAAATGACCAAAATACCCCTGTGTGGCGAAAATTTTATTTTGATTGTTTTTGATCTAAAATAGTGTATATTCTCTAAAAACTAGATATTTAACAACGATTGCTCACAGGAAAGGAAAGAAACTGATATGTAAGCCTTGCGAGGTTCCGGTTGGCATTCCGGATAATGAGTGTCAATCAAGGACGTTGCGGCGATTGTCATGGGCCTGAGGGAGGTTTCGGATCGTGACAAAAAGTGTGTGGGATGATTATACCATATACTAAAGTTAAAAGAGACTATTTGTATCATTAAAAAATTTAAGAAATTATTGTAAAAACAATAATTAACATTTGATTAAAAGTAATGTTAATTATGGTAAACTTAAAATGGAGATTTTTGTATTTAGAGAATTAAAATAATAATATTCACTGAATTAGATGATTAAAAGTATAATATATCTTTTTTTAAAAAATAAAAAGTATAGACCAAACAAAATTTATCTTTAAAAGCATGCACGTTGTATCCACAGAATCATCAAGATACTAAAACCATGCCAAACAGTTACAACTTCATCAATAGCTGTACACATTCACACACAATGGTTATTGGCATTTATGCTTTAATTTAACAAAAGCTTGTGAAATAGAATACACAAAGAAGAAAGAAAAGTTGCAAATTTAACTCAAATCTATAATCTACACAACAATGGGAAAAAAAAAAAGAAATTACCTTAAGCACACCCTTTCCAAGGTAGTCGGATCCTCCATCCTGTCGTAACATGCGGGTCTGAAAACCCAACCGCTTGACGTGAAAAATTATGAAATCACCACCAATATATTTTTTTAGGTGCGATTGGTCACCTATTGACTCGATTCTAATCGACGAGATCCTAAATTAATTTTAGGTCCGTTGAAAGAACGTTAAACTGGTCTAAGATTTTTAGAGTTAGGTCCGGGAGTACGGTTACGCACGGGGAAGGATTAGTACCACTGTGACGCTCGTTCCATGAACGGTATCACTTAATTATAGGTTATCCTATCAGAGCATTAATTCTTAAATTTATTTCATTATGTTTCCTTAATTATCATTTATTTATTTTATCCTCTATTTTACTAGCAAATTAAAATATGTTATTTGGTTCTACAAGTGTGACGTGCACATGATGCATTTACGAAATCCATGGTATAAAATCCAAATAATGTTGGATGAAAAGCTTTTATTGAGGATATTTCCCGGATCTGCACATCACACTGGTGGGATATGGGGATATTCTCTCACCTAGAGAATTATCCGAAAAACTTTCCTTCTCAAACTTAACGAATAAATCCCATCTTTGGGGTAATCATTCGTTTTTTTAGAAAAAAATAACATTTTCGTGAATGCAGACCTATTACAAGTAGAAGCCTCTTATTAAAGATATTCTCCGAGCCCTCCCATCGTACTAGCGAGACCTAGAGATATCTTTTCACTTATGGAATTTCTCGAAGAAAACTCGCCATTGCAAGATCCTTCGGAAACTCCCATCATCGAGGCTTATACTCGTGTACATAAAATATCTACATGCCATGACATTTAACAATGCAATAGTGATGTGTGATGTGCCTAAGAAGTTTAATATTTGTTTCTTATCTTAAAAAAAAAATACTATTTTTCTTTGTATGTATATATATATCATGAATAAATATTTTGTATTTACTTATAGTTCTTATATAACCATTTTATTTCATTATGTATTTTTGCTATGTGAATATTTATTTATTTTACTATATAAACTTCCCAAAAAATCATATTTTTTAACCCAATAGTTTTATTCTATTATTATTATTATTATTTGTGTACATATGCTTTTCATAAATTTATGTATATATATTTTTATTATATATATATATATATATATATTTGCCTTTATATTTTGGCCATGCTAATTATTATGATGAGTTTACTATTTTTTTGAATTCTGATTTTTATTAATTATTTATCATCATGAATTTCATTATTTTATATAATCCTATATTCTTTTAAAAACCTTATATATATATATTTTTTATCTGTCCCTTTTTTGTATTTATTATTATTATTTATATTTATTGTTAACATTATTTTCTTATTTCTTTTGTGTTTATATTTTGACTAGTTAATAATTAAGTATATGTAATTTTCATTTATTTAGGATTAGAAATATTGAAATTTAAAATAAAGACCCTCCCATCATACTAGTGGAGTCTTAATTTAAATCCCGAGCCTATAGAAAGTTCATTCGGAATTGCAACTTCTCGCGTTCCAAATGAACATCTCATCATTGGTGCAACTTATCTATAATCTTCGTGATTAATATTGAAGTACTTTGAGATCCAATTTACATACTTTCCTAACTATTAATGTTCATACTAAATGTAAATTTTATTATTACAATTATTATTTTCCTTACCTCACCATTTTTAACACTTGACAACAAATGTCTACTTTTTCCCTTTTTTATTTTTTACTAATCATTTATTTATTCCTATATCATTTTTTTTACCTTAGCTAAATCTATTACTATAACTATTTTTTATCTAGACATTTACTCCCTATTTACATATACATATACTTCACTTACCTAACTCCATATAATTTTATAAATACATATTCATCTAAGTTTAAATTCTTTTTATGGAAGAACATATTTAAAACATTTTTCTTATTTTCTACTATTATTATTATTTCTATAGTCTTCTGTTTGTTTGAATTTCCTAACCGTAAAATATCATCTAAAAATTTTAGGATATTATGCTAAAATGAGGTAAATTAATCCTACATCATATATTTTTAACCAAATAAAATGGGCTAGACCCAAACAACCCAAACCACAACAAATCCATGAAGAAAAAGAGCAAGGCCTTTACTTGACTTGGGCTCAGGTGATTACCCAAGAAGACTATTCCATACAGGAAGGCCTTAAGCCTGCTTCTTCAACCCAATATGCTTCACCCAAAATGCACCATTTGGTGCTTGTGCAGCAACTCCTCTACCTCTCAAAACTACGCCGTTTGTACTATAATACCCATTCCCCAAAAAAACAGCATTTCACTCTAACCCTAAGTGTAAAAACATTCTTTTCTCTCATCTCTCCCCATTTTCTCCTTTCATTTTCTCTCTCGACCACCGTTCTTCCCCTTTCTCTCTACTCAATGTTTCCTGTCCTCCTCCCTTTCTCTTTCTTTCTTCAACTGGTAACCACTTAAACTTTCAATCTCTGTACTCTCTATCTCTTTCTCAAGCAGCGATCGAAAGGCATAAACAAACCCACCTAATTCGAACCCAAAATAAAAATTGGTCACAGTAATGTCGACTTATATCTCCCCATTTTTTTCTTTGCTTTGTCTTTTTTGTTTTGGGAATTTAAAGATTTAGTTTTTTGGATTGTGACTAGGTATTTTTGCTAGTAGAAAACTAGGGTATTTTTGTTCTATGGTTTTTTTTGGGGTTTTCAAAAATTGGCTAATAGGTTTTTGGTTTCTAGAAATTTTTAAAAATCGAGTTTTTTTTAAGATTTGGCTACGGCTAGGGCTTTTTGGTTGCTAGGGTCTTCAAAAATAAAAGAAAGGATTTTTTAGGGTTTTTCTCTGAATTTTGCCTCCCTCGATTTTGTCATTACTGTTTACTATTTATTTTGCTATTCAAGTAATGGGTGCTGTTGGATCCCTTCGTTTTTGGTCTCTGCCTAGCGAGATTTCTCACTCCTGGCAGAGGGCTTTTTTTTTCGTATCGTAGAATAGTTGTTTTGATCCTTTGTATGACTAGCTGGCCTTTCAAATTTTATTTTGGAATGTTCTTCATGTTTGCTTTAATTTTGACTTAATTTTGTTTAATTATGGTGCTTGATCTGTTTTTAAGTTGAATTAATTAGTCAAACTTGTGTTTAGGTCATTAAAAAGGCTTCGGTCATGGGTTTAGATATTAGAACCCACAGAACACATCAAGGCCCAAGATAAACCTTAAAAACTTATAAAATAAATAAAAAAAATATAAGTAAAATAAAAATAAAATGGCATCTACAGCTGCATCTTTTTGCACATTCCTGAAATCAGGAATAGTGCAAAT
>NW_017234988.1:0-4233 GCF_000208745.1 Theobroma cacao | reverse complement strand
AAAACAGATTGTAATTGATTGTTTGCCTCGGGAAACGTGGAGCGAAAGCCATCCATTGTCAAGAAAAGATCATTTATAGTCACTCATGCCTAGAAAAGCTTTCCCCTCTTCGTGAATCGAATCACACCTTTCATCATCTAATAAATACCACAAATTATCACAATAGTATAATCAAATAAGATTTAATACTTGGAATTTTCAAATTATTACCTTGCCAAGGAGAAACCTTAAGAAAAACTTTATCGTCGACTTTAAACTCCAAATCTTTCCTTCATTTATCCGAATAATTCTTCTGCCGATCTTGAGCTGTCTTTAACCGCTCTAGGATAACCTTGACCTTATCATTTGTCAGATCAATCAATTCCACATTCACCAATTTCCTCTCACCTACTTCATCCCAACAGAGCAGAGTTCGGCACTTCCTTCCATACAAAGCGTCGTATGGTGCCATCCTAATACTAGACTGAAAACTGTTATTGTACGCGAACTCCACCAATGGCAAGTGTCTGTCCCAACTCCCAATAAAGTCAATGACATAAGCCCATAACATATCCTCCAAGGTCTGAATAGTTCTCTCAGATTGACCATCTGTCTGCGGATGAAAAGCAGTACTAAATCTCAATTTAGTTCCAAGAGCTTCCTAAAATTTCGGCCAAAATCGAGAAGTAAACCAAGGGTCTCGATCTGACACAATAGAAACTGGAACTCCATGCAATCTCACAACCTCATCTATAGAAAGTCATGCCAGCCTCTCAATATAATACGTGCTATGGATAGCCAAGAAATGGGCCGACTTAGTCAATCTATCCACAATCGCCCAAATAGCATACTTCCCACTTTGTGTCTGCGGCAAACCCAATACAAAGTCCATAGTCACCTGTTCCCACTTCCATTCAGGAATCGGTAAAGGTTGAAGAGTACTTGACGATTTTTGATGCTCCGCCTTGATCTGTTGGCATGTGAGACATTTCGCTATAAACTTTGCTATGTCTCGTTTCATACCCAGCCACCAATAACTTTCTTTAATAGTCTGATACATCTTGGTGCTTCCGAGATGTAAAGCGTAGGTGAAAGAATGAGCTTCCTCCAAAATAGCTCATCTCAACTAATCATCCTTAGGGACACAAATTCAGTCTCTAAGCATCAAAGTACCATCATCGCTGAGTCTAAACTCACTAGTTTCTCCATCTTACAGCTTTTGAACTTCCCGTTTCAACCAATCATCAGATTTTTACAATTCTCTGATCTGATTCAACAATGAAGGTCTCATGACGAAACTAGCTAGTAAGGTTCCATCCTCACCATTATTCAACTAGATCCTTAGAGATTTCATCTCAAGTAACATCGAAAAATAAGAACTCCGAAGTGTTGCTAACGACGATGAGGATTTACGACTTAAGGCATCCGCTACCACATTTACTTTTCTCGGATGATAATCAATCACTAAGTCATAATCCTTAATCAACTCCAACCATCATCTCTGTCTCAAGTTAAGCTCTTTCTGGGTGAGCAAATACGTCAAACTCTTATGATCAATAAAAATCCGGCAATGCTCACCATATAAATAATGTCTCCAAATCTTCAATGCGAAGACTACTGCTACTAACTCCAAGTCATGAGTAGGGTAATTCGTCTCATGCTTTTTCAACTGCCGGGAAGCATAAGCTATCACTTTCTCGTCCTGCATCAACACACATCCTAATCCCAACTTAGATGCATCACTGTATACCACAAATTCTTTTCCATTAACAGGAAGTGTTAAAACGGGAGCGGAGGTTAACCGGTTCTTTACCTCCTGAAATCGATTCTCACAAATATCATCCCACTCATACTTAACTCCTTTACAAGTCAAATGAGTCAGAGGAGCTGCTATCAAAGAAAATCCCTGAACAAATCTCTGATAATAATCGACGAAGCCAAGGAAACTACGAATCTCAGTTACTGTTCTCGGTTGCTCCCATTGCAAGATTGCCTCATCTTCTTGGGATCGACATAAATTCCAACTTCGGACACCACATGTCCCAAGAAAACCACTTCCTTCAACCAGAATTCACATTTAGAGAATTGGCATAGAGTTTCCTCTCGCACAAAGTTTGCAACACAATGCGCAAATGGACAGCATGTTCATCATCATTCTTCGAATAAACCAGGATGTCATCTATGAATACTATCACAAACTTATCCAAGTATGGATGGAACACCCTGTTCATAAGATCCATAAAAACTGTCGGGGCATTAGTCAAACCAAACGGCATCACCAGAAACTCATAATGCCCATAACGCGTCCTGAAGGCAGTCTTGGGTACATCCTGCTCCGTAATCCTCAACTGATAGTACCTAGATCTCAAATCAATCTTAGAGAATACCATAGCACCTCGTAATTGATCAAAAAGATCATCTATCCAGGGTAAAGGGTATTTATTCTTGATGGTCACTCGGTTCGGCTGACGGTAATCGATATACAATCGAAGAGTGCCATCTTTTTTCTTTACAAATAGGACTGGTGCTCCCCAAGGAGAGATGCTAGGGCGAATGAAACCTTTATCCACCAAATCTTGCAACTAGACTTTCAGTTCCTTCAACTCTGCCAGAGCCATTCTATATGGAGGAATAGAAATAGGTGCGGTACCCGAAAGTAAATCAGTAGGGAACTCAAGCTCTCGATCAGGAGGTAGTCCCGGTAAATCATCAGGAAATACATCAGGAAACTCACTTACTATTGGGACATCCTCTAACTTAGGTTCCCCCTTTGAAGTATCAATCACGTATGCCAAATAAGCCGGATACCCTTTTTGCACTAATTTCGAAGCTTTGATGGCCGAGATTACACAAGGTGGTAATACTCGACGTTCCCCTACAAACACAATCTTTGCTCCCTCCGAATTTCGAAGGACAAATTCTTTTTGAAAACAATCCACGTTCGCCCGATGTACAGTTAACCAGTCCATACCCAGTATTAAATCAAAATCCAAGATCTCTAGAGGAATTAAGTCACCCCTAAATTCTTCCTCACCTACCCTTACTCCACAGTCTCTATAACAAGTATTTTTAATCAACTGTTCTCCTAGAGGGGTATGCACTACAATTTCTCCCTCTAATGGTGACAGGTTTCTATCAGCAATTGATGCAAATGTCATACTCAGATAAGATCTATCTGAGCCAAAATCTATCAAAACATAAGCATCTTTATCAAATAAAGACATAATACCTGTCACTGCTCCAGGTCGGACCTGTGCCTCATCTTCTGTCACTGCAAAAACTCTTGTCGAAGTACGAGTCTGTGGTCTCGAAGGTGGATGCTCAGGGGTATTACTCTCCACACCGGACCGTATGGCTACTCCCTGTCTCGGAGGTAACCCAAAAGAATCTCTCCTCTACATATCAATGCAAGCTGGTGAAGATGATGCAGCTACAGTGGCTCGTCCTAACCGTAGGTAATTACTCCTAATATGACCTGTCTGTCCACATTGGAAACATCTTATTGGCCCTCTACATAGCCCACTATGATAATTCCCACAATTTCTACATCTGTCAGAACCTCCAAAACTCTTCCCAGAACAAATCATAGCAAATCTGCTAAACCTCGAAGGTCTCTACTGTGATGGTGGAAATGGAGGTCGAGGAGATGTCACGGAAACAGAAGTAGTGCTCCCTGAAATCACTGAGTCCTTACCTCTTTTTACTGGCTGACTAGAAGACATACCAGGATTCCTCTTTTTTGCAAACTCAGTCTGAATCCTCATATTCTCAATCACGAGCTTTTCAGCCCGTAAAGACATCTGTACCACCTCCTTATGTGGCTCCCTACCAGTCACTGTCATTCGCTCTCTAATCTCATTACGGAGCCCTTCCTCAAAATAACTAGCCTGATCCTGCTCAGATTTCACCAAATCCGGCACATATGACATCAACTCGTTAAAACGAGTCTCATACTCCTCTACAGTTAGATTCCCCTGTTTCAAACTCAAAAATTCTCTTTTCTTTTCTTTCTGATGAAAGTAGGTGAAATACTGACCATCGAATTCCCTGAGAAAATTAGACAATGTTTGAAGAGTAGTGGAATGGGACTTCACCGAATTCCACTAAGTACGAGCCCTCTTTTCTAATAATCTCGTAGCCACCATCAACTTCATGTCGTCATCTAATCCCATATCAGAGAGAGTCTCTGAAACCTGATTAATCCAGTCTTTTGCCACAGTGGCATCCAACTCACCCGTGAAAGACACACAACCG
>NW_017234987.1:0-4381 GCF_000208745.1 Theobroma cacao | reverse complement strand
AGGCTCGGGAAATTCCATAGTTAGCTGACTTGACAAGGACCTTCATTTGGACTCAAATCGGTAAAAGCTGTAGGTTTCCAGCTTCCGATGCATTTTGGATAGATGTGGGCCCACGTGTCACTGTAAAGGAATTTTATGCTTTGGTTATTTGCTTTATAGTATATATAAATATAATTAACTTTTACGCTATAAGAATTATATACCAATAGTTTTATGAAAATTATTTTATAAAAAAATAGTTTATTTTATTGAATATTTTTATTATATTCAAATGGTCAAATTTTCACTTCAAATGAACGTTTTAGATATTTAATTTGTTTTTAAATCATTAAATATATATTTTCGGCTTATTTACTACATTTTTAGCAAGTTTCGAGGTTTTCGACAAAAATGACGAAAATGCCCCTGTGAGGCAGAAAACAAATATGTTATGTTATGATTTGAAAATGATTTGTAATCCTTCGTATTTTGATATTTGATAATTATTGCTCACCAGGGAAGTGTGAAAGTTGATACGAGAGCCTTGCGAGGTTTCGATCGACATTCGGGGTGAAGAATGTTTGTCGAGGCTTCGCGACGGTTGTCACGGGCTCGATGGGGAGTTTCGGGTCGTGACAATTGCTCACAGGAGAGATGTAAAACTAATGCGAGAGCCTTGCGGGGTTTCGGTTGACATTTCGGGTAATGAATGTCTATCGAGACATCGTGGCGGATGTCACGAGCTCGAAGAGAGTACCGGGTCATGAGACCTAAATTCCTTAAACACCTTTCTTCACCTAATTAAGCCATATTCTTCTAGAATCCTACAAAAATATAAAAACTAATCATTGATAACTAAATTAAGATAAATAAGCATAAAATTAAAATAACTTAATAAAAATAAACTAACTAGAAAAATAATTAAAAATAACTAAATTCTAACCTAAACTTAAGAACTTAGCTAACTTTTAAGAACAATTTGAGACAAAATAATTATATTTCATAGAATTATCATTAAGCTACCGAATGTCCATAGGAATGGTACCCTTAATTTTGCAATCACCATCATAGAAACGTTGAAGCGATGTGGAGACATTTGAGATAGAAGTTGGAAGAATTCCATTTAATGGAATTCTTGCAGTTTGCCAACGAAGAAAGAAAGCTCTACTCATGGTTTGGAAGTTTGGTGGTTAAATGGTTTGACCAAAGGTATAGCCTCTCAAGGAAACTTAAATTGCCAAGTGTACTTGGAATAAGACCAAAGAACAAGTTTTGATTCAAGCTTAGAATTTTGAGCTTTGAAGCATCAGAGATTCAATCAGGAATATTTCCACTGAGATTCAATCAGGAAGCATCATAGTAAGAGCTCCTCAAGATTTGAATTCAAGCTCATACAAAGTAATTTACCTTCAAAGAAAAGAAAAATACAAGTTTGAATTATTCCGTCAAAAAAATTTGATGCACAAATAAAAAATGCAAACACCCACAATAAACTACCACATTTATATGCTAGAGTACGAAAGCAGTGACGGGGAAAGGGTTAGTTTTATTTAGAAGAAGAAACTTATAGAATCAAGTAGCAAAGATGGAAAAAAGAAAGAATAAGAAAGAAGAGAGAAAAAAAGAAAAAAGGAAAAAATTAAATAAAAGAAAAAAAGAGAAAAAAATGACGTGATTAGCTTGCAACAATGGAATTGATTTTTTGCAGGTAATGGGAACAATCTTCGTGACTATCAATGCAAGTTTGACTCAACATGATCTCGAGCTTTTTCTTCTTGATTAGCCTGCTGTTGGTGCATTGATCTTAGTGCTTGTTGTGAAATTAAATTTGAAGGAATTGTGGGGTTCTGAAAATAAAGAAGATAAAGGATAGGAGATGGGTGCTGGAAGCTGGTGAGATTTATTGATATTAAAGGTGGAGTGGTCATGGGGGATTGATGTTGTTTTGTAGAGCTAGGATTAAAGAGGGAATGGGAGGAAAGGGATGACAATGGTGGGTGGCTTTTTTTGCACAGGCTATTGTTTCTATGCCAATTGAAGTCTCTAACTAATAGAATATAGACTGTCGTTAACGTAGATATACTCTACTATATAAAAAAAATTATTTGCTAATATTTTTATTTATTTTCAATAAATAAATAACATAAAAGATGTAACTTTGTCAACCCAAATTATAAGTTTTAAAATAAAAAATCATTTCACAAATTGAAAATAATGATATCAGATAGTAATAAATAAAGTCAAGTCAAAATATTGAAAAAAAAAGATGAATGTGAAATAATATTATTTTTTAAATAATTTCATAAATTACTGAAATGTAAATTAAAAAGTCAGGTCATGATTCACATTGCCTCGCTCCTAGAGTGTATTCGATTATTTACTTAATTTTATATGTATATAGATATATATATATATATATATATATGCATCTTATATTAATAAATATATTATTTAATATGCTAATTGAAGAGATTAACTTAATAATTCAATATGCATTTCTATGCAAATAAAATATAATTTCCATTAAATTTTTATGCAAATAAGATAAAACTTAATAAACTTTTTTCATTTTAAAAGTCAACAATTTGAATCCAGAATGATCCAAACTTGAATGACTCAAGCCAAATAACTCAAGTGTCAGCTGTAAAAAAAAAAAAAAACCAAAGCTCAAGTGTCAAACTCGAATTTGATATGACTCGAACTTGAGATGATTTGAATCTAAAGTGATCATAACCTAAAATGACCTCACCCGAAATGGCCCAACCTAAAGTGATTTGGCTCGTCAATTGTCACTTCTAATTTAAATAATATTCACAATTACTACTATACAATTTAACCATCTAATATCAACAAAGTTCTTAAGACAAAGTGACAATTAATTTATTTTGGCAATATATATATTAAAAAGAAGCTTTATATATAGTAAAAGTAATCTATTTTTTGTACCAAAAAAGTAATATATTCTTATTAAAAATAATTCAAATTAGTATTCATGTGAAAACTATCCTTATGTAAGCAAAACTAAAAAAAATGAAATATAAGGTCAAAATGATTGACAAAGTACGACAACATTTCACCTAAACAAAAAAAAAATTCATAAAGAATATACTATTGGATAATATATAACTTTTAGTGGTAATTTGTCAAATAAAATGATTTTTTTGTCCCATAATTTTGGTATCTTCCATTGGACCACTAATCATGTCTTCTAAAAACATGCAACATGAAACTATTGAAAATTTTGAAATTATTAACTTTAAGATTTCAATGATTTAATATTTTCAATGAGATTTGTTATTTAGTTTTAAAACAAATTAATGGAGTATTTTTTAAAATGAAAAGTGTTCAATAAGTAGTTAAAATCTACTCAATGTATTAAGTCAATTTTATTTAAAGAATTTAGTATCAGTTCATTATATTAACCTTTTATTTATTTTCTTTATTATAATATGTCCATTTTTTGAATATTTATTAATCAAACTTTTTATAAAATCATATATGCCCATTAGAAAAAAATTCGGTTATAATCGTTAGTATGTAATTTTCAGCAATAACAATGGAACGGATAATTAAAGTATTTCTAAAAATTTTCAAAACTAAAAATTCACTATTAAATTTCTCTTCAATATTGCTTGAACAATGATTAGTAACAATTCTAATATGAATAAAAATTCTGTGATGATGCCAATAGGTGAGTTGGTGTCACACCAACTTAGTGTATTTTAAAAACTTAAACCTAGTTAGTTATAATTTATTCAATTTATACTTCTTTTACTTTTTTCTTTCCATATATATAGTTTTAAATTATATATATCTATTTTTTTTCTCTAGACAACAAGATGCTAAAAATTGTAATGTTTTATTTTTTTCAAGCATGTAGTGGGTATGTGTGTCACGACCCGAAACTCCCATCGAGCCCGTGACAACCGCCGCGACGTCTCGATCAATATTCATTACCCGAAATGTCAACCGGAACCCCGCAAGGTTTTAATATCAGCTTCTCATTTCTCCTGTGGGTAACTGTTTCCAAATACCACATTCTAAAAGATTTTAAACTGTTTTCAACTTAAACAAATAAAATAATAATTTTCGTCTCACAGGGGTATTTTGGTCATTTATCCCAAAAATCTCAAAATCATCTAAAAATATAGTATATAAGTGGAAAACACATATTTCATAATCAAAAATAATTTTGGATGTCTAAAACATTCGTTTAAAATAGAATTATAACTGTTATAATAAAATAAAAATATTAAATAAAATATTTAATTTTCACATAAAACGATATTTTAAGAACACTACATAAATAATTTTTATAGCGTAAAAGCAAAATAAATTCTTACATACCGTAATACAGATAACCAAAGTATAGAATTTAATTTACAGTGACACGTGGGCCCAC
>NW_017234986.1:0-4430 GCF_000208745.1 Theobroma cacao | reverse complement strand
AGTTCCGGGTCGTGACATTTTTCATGCACATCAATGGAAGTAAGTTATAGACAATGAGCATTACCACCCAAATACAATATAGTTTCACTATTGACCAAAATCAACTGAAACCATCTGAACATAAACTAAGTTTGACGCAACGAAACTCAAAGACAAAAGATTGATGGGTGCAATTAAAATGTTACCAAGCCTCATCATCAATAGGATGCCTAAGCACCCCATCATTAGATGGGTGTGTGGCATGCCATGTCATGTGTTCTGTAGTTTTGCCTGACATATATAGCCTTTGTAATCTCGTTGTTAGTGGAAAGTGTCACAAAATTTTAAAAGGAATTTTTTCTCCGTTCTCCACCTTGATTTATCCATTGTACATCGAGGATGACCACAACATGGACAATACGACAACTCATAATGTTTGTTATAAAACAACACGCAATTATTCATACATGCATGAATTTTTTGATAGTCGAGCCCTTGTTCCTTTAGTTGTGTCTTCATTCTATAGAAGTTTTTTGATAATGATTCATTCTATGGCAACATCTCTTTCACTAGATGCATTAAACAATTAAAACATGCCTCACGCATGTTAAACTCCAGTCATAAAGCAACCATAACCATTTTAGTATATGGATTTTCTACTTTGATTTCATTAACTACTTCATTCTGCTTACCAACAAGATGTGCCAATGATTGGCCGACATTGCATAAGTCACCATGTGCATCCCATATTGTGTATGCACCGATAAACCCTTTTACGAAATAAGTGTTCTTGAATCTTTCAAGTCACCAAGAACTTGCTACTCATACACAAAGAGTAAGGACATCTGATCTTATTCTCAGTCACATATCCTAGTTGACTGAACGCAAATGAAATAATTAATGAAATAATTTTCCTAATCAAATTTTGTTCTCAGAAATCCACTTTAATCTAGTCAAGAGTACATCCAACTTTTATCTTGTTCCATTTTAAGAAAAAATATTATAACGGACATATGATATTGTTCGTTAGCTGATGTTGACACAAACATCAATTCGAAACAAAAATGAACTTAAATACTAGAATTATAAAAAAAATTATTTGTTTTGCAACGCTTTAATTTATTAAAATTTTACTTAATTTAAATGAATTTAAAAATATATAATATTATTTAATTAATTTAATAAAACATCTATTAGTTTTTCCTAAATATAAATTTACTGAATTTACTAATTTCTTTAATTGCTTAATTACTAACACATTGCATTACTTAATTAACTAAATTATTTAATTAACTCATTACCACCTTAATTAATTTAAATATTATTTAAATTAAATAATACTACTAATTTAATTAATTGCTTAATTACTAAAACATTTTTTAATTTGATTAGCTAAATTATTTCATTTATTTAATAAAATTTTAATTAATTTAAATAATTTTAAATTTGACTACATACACTAATTTAATTAATTGCTTAATTACTAATACATGATTCTTTTTAATTAGTTAAATAATGTAATTAATTCCCTCAAGCCAAACTTCATTTAAATAAATAAAATATTATATAATATTACTTATTAAATTAATTTTTTAATTACTAACACATTACATTACTTAATTAACTAAATTATTTAATTACCTCATTCACACCTTAATTAAGTTAAATATTTTTTAAGTTAAATAATATTACTAATTTAATTAATTGCTTAAATACTAAAACATTTTTTCATTTCATTAGTTAAATTTTTTCATTATTTAATAAAACCTTAATTAATTTAAATAATTTTAAATTTTCTAAATTTGTTTAATTACGAAAACAATTTTTAATTTTTGTTGTTAAATTATTTCATTAATTTAATAAAAGCTTAATTAATTTAAATAGTTTTAAAATTTACTATATTTATTAATTTAATTAATTACTTAATTATTAATACATTATTTTTTTAATTTGTTAAATGATATAATTAATTCCCTCAAACCTTAATTAATTTAAATAAATAAAGTATTATATAGTCTTTCCTATTTAATTAATTTTTTAATTACTAACACATTACATTACTTAATTAACTAAATTATTTAATTAACTCATTAACACCTTAATTAATGTAAATATTTTAAATTGCTTAATTAATGAAACATTTTTATTTAATTAGTTAAATTATTTGATTAATTTAAATATTTTTTAAATTTCACTACCTTTACTAATAATTATATGCTTAATTACTAATACTTGATTTCTCAATACATTAATTAATTCAATTACTTTCGAAATTATATAATTTTATTTAGTAAATCCTAAGTTCATTTAATTAATTACTAATACAATATTACTAATATGCATTTCTTTTTATTTTTTGTCACTATATATAAGTCCACATTTTGGTAAAGAATTGCTTGACCAAGTTAAGGGTGGCTTTTTCAAATTGTTATATTTTCCCTAGCTATGTATATTGGATCAAAACAAAAGCTGATTTAGAGCCTACTTGGCCTAGTTTTTTTTTTAACTTAAAAGCTATATGCGAAGCTCTTATGAAAAATAATAACTTTTAAAATTAAGTTAAAGTTTTTTGATAAACTGTTTAATAAAATAAATTATATAAGCTCTAATTTCGATTAAAATTACTATAAGGGGTGTTCATGTCATCTTTAATTACCTAACAAACTATAATAAACTATAATGAAACGTTTAAAGTTTATATAAGATTTTGGATGTTAAAATCAAAGAAATCAATAAAGAAACAGAATAACTCTCAAATTTTATAGTATCAATAGTATTAGATTTTTATTGATCTAGCAAGCAATCGGACTACGATACTTCAATTCCCAAATAAGAAGAGAAAAGAAGAAATGATGTATTTGACATTAAAATCATTTTTGGTGAGGAAGAGAGAAAACCTTTAAATAGTATCTAAATACAGTTTTGAATTTTGGATTTTCTTTTCTCTTAATCTTTGTAGGAACAAAAATATTCTAGATTTTGCTATTATGTTGTTGGATCCTATATTTTTTTTCTTTTTTTTCTAGAAAGTTTTTGTTGAGAGAGGTAGAGGAAAGGGAGATCGCAATTTGTGTTGGAGAATGGTGATTTGCAATGTCACGACCCAGTACTCCCTTCGAGTCCGTGACATCCGCCACGATGTCTCGATAGACATTCATTACCTGAAATGTCAACCAAAACCTCGTAAAGCTCTCGTATCAATTTTACATCTCCCCTGTGAGCAATAGTTACTAAATATCATGTTTTAAGGGAATATGAACTATTTTTGCCACACAGGGGTATTTTGGTCATTTTTACCTGAAAATTTTGAAACTTGGTAAAAATACAACATACGATCGAAAAATATACATTTCTTATTTAAAAAAAAATTTAGTAATCTAATTCATCCATTTAAAATAAAATTTTGGCTAATCAAACTAAATAAAAATATTAAATAAAAAATTTCATTTTCTTATAAAACAATATTTATAGAACTTTGCGTAAATAATTTTTGTAGTGTAAAAGCAAAATAAATTCATACATACAGTGGCACATGTAGCCAGGTATACAAAATATTTTACAATGACATGTGGGCCTCGATATAACCAAAAATATGCAAGACTGTAGACCTTCGATTTCTAAGGATGCAGATCCAAAAGCAATCCTCGACAAAATTAGCTGTTTACAAACTGTCCTGAGCCTAAAATGGGTGAAAAGAAGGCTTATGATTCTCTTAAAAACTTGGCTTGTGCCAAAACTCATACTCGGGGACACCTTGGCCCGAGCATCCAACCTGTCAAGCCCGACCTTATAAAATACTTTCCATGTCATTCATATGATTGACAATATGCTTGCATACTTGAAAAGCCCCGAAAGAAAAATCGTCAAAAGACGACAATGTACCAAATGGTACAATTAAGTTAATTTAAGCCTCGAATTAGATCCAATAGAGAATTTAAAATGAAATTAAGAATATTAAAGTCCCAGAATAGTTTAACATGGTGATTTGGAGTTCGAGGATCAATTTGGAGTCAAACCGAAATTTTTACTGTCTAGGGGCAAAATGGTCATTTGCCACCTAGGGACACAATGAGAATTTTTAGAAAAGAATTTTTTTGGCCCCATTTGACTTATTGGAGTATAATTTGAGGGTTTGGCAGTGAAAAAGTTTAATTCCGGTGATTTCTAGAGTGTAAGGGCAAAATCGTAATTTTACCAGCCGCGAACAAAATTTGAGATTTTGAGAGAATTTAGATCAAATTTGACAAATTGGAGAATGGTATGAGTATAAGGGATGAAAAATATGTCTATGGGCAATTTTTCAGTTTTTGGGGTAAAAATGTAATTTTTGACTTTTACAGGGGCAAAAGTGTAAATTTTAAAAATTACTCCACCAAGACTTTGGATAAGTCTGAGAATTTTTATTTAAGCTATGGATATGTGGGACAAGTGTATGGTGAAAATTTGGAAAC
>NW_017234985.1:0-4540 GCF_000208745.1 Theobroma cacao | reverse complement strand
AGCCCTCTTGTTATTGTAAATTAAATTAAATATTTTTGCTTACTGTATTTCAGTATGTATAAATTTATTTAGCTTTTATGCTATAAAAATTATTCACGTATAACTCTATAAATATTGTTTTATAAGAAAATAGAACATTTTCCTTAATATTTCTTTTATTTTTTTATTATATTCAAATAACCGTAATTTCGTTTTAAATGAAGATTTTAGACTTTTAAACTCATTTTGAATATGAATTATGTGTTTTGTACTTATATATTATGTTTTAGCCAGTTTTAAAATTTTTGAGAAAAAAATGACCAAAATACCTCTGTGTGGCAAAAATTTTATTTTGATTGTTTTTGATATAAAATAGTGTATATTCTCTAAAAACTAGATATTTAACAACGATTGCTCACAGGAAAGGAAAGAAACTGATATGTAAGCCTTGCGGGGTTCCGGTTGGCATTTCGGATAATGAGTGTCAATCAGGGACGTTGCGGCGATTGTCATGGGCCTGAGAGAGGTTCCGGGTCATGACAGCCTATGTTCCTTCCTTTCTTCTTTTTTTTTTCTTTTGCTTCCCTATCTCTTGGTTGGCTTTCTCCCTCATCGGCGCTAACTCTCCTGTCCGGCGCTTTCACCTCTCTCTAAAAGCCAGTCAGTCTTTTTTCGACACTCTCTTATGCCGCCGGCGTCTCTACCAGCTTGAACAAAACCAGCCACATATGGGGTATGCCGACAATCTCTATGTACTGGATAATTAATTGAATAGTGGTAATGAATGGGCAAAATTGCAGAAGTCATGGTCGTAGGTGGAGTTTTTAATGTATATAGTGGTGGTTAGCGGTGTTTAATAGGTCGAACAATAGTGACAGGTTGATTTGATGATGAAATATACAGGATAAATTCTTGTAGATATGATGATGAAATATAAACTGTTAATTCTTGTAGATGCTTGAACATTGTCTTTTGATTGACTTAGAGGCTGCAGTTCAGAATTCGAATGGAAGAGGACTTTTGAGCAATTCAATTTGATTAGATTGGTGTGGAGTGATACATTTGGATGGAAATGAGTATCTTTAAGCTGAAATGTTAGTGTGCAGTAGAGATAAAGTTGTATGGGAGTGATACTCTCTTTAAATCCTTTTAGTGGTGGAACACTATGCTACTAACTATTTACCATAGGATATATTGTGTTGATAAGAAAATTGAGATTCTAGCATGTTGAGACTTAAGTGATTGTCCAAATTCAAACAACACGATTAGCTAGTTATAATTTACCATAAGATACATCTCAAGTGTTGATTCTTTTGCTAATTAAAATGGAAAAAGATGATTTTTCGAGGCAATTTTAATCTGCATTTTTAGCCAACCACCGTTTGAATATGTCATGATGGTGAATGATAAAAAAATAAATGGACCTGCAGTCTGAATAGATTTTTGTAGGTATTCTGAATCATGCTTGGATATGTATTTTATTTACATGGTTAAATTCACAAACTTGATTCAAATACTAGATCCAAAAATTTTCCAACGGTTTGTAAATGCAAGTTAAGCTGCCTTATATGTGGTAGGCCTTGCATTCTGCTTCGATTAAGTTGTTTTCATTTGAAATGTTTCTTAGTGCCATGAAACCTCGAAATTCTTTATTTCGTCTAACATCGAACCAGTTGCCTTATTGTTATTGGCCTATACTTATTTAACAATCTTACTCATATGGTACAAGATTCAAGTTAATAAACAATATTCTATTGTTCATGAACCATGCATTACATGATGAAAGAACATATTCCAAATTTATGCACGCTCAAAAAATTGTAAAATATGTAGTTATATACATACCACAATTTGAGTCATAAGTCTCACATTTGTTTTTTTGGTTTAGATCTTTCAATAAAATCAAGATATTAGAAGTGGAAGTCTTGTAAGCGTAGAAGGAACAACTGTCTCCTTAGTTAAATTAAATAAAATAAAACCAATATTATTAGTGGCTATCAAATTGCGTTAAATTGTTGCTTCTGTACTTGTTTAGGGGTACAATTACAATTTGAAAAAATAGTGTACAGTACATAAAAAATCATGAGTAGCATACAATTTGCTAACATTGTTACCTGATTTTGAGTGCTAAACACTGTTGTTGGAAAAACTTTGTTTTCTAAAGCTTATTGTAAATCTCTTTCCTCATGTAAATCTCTATTAGCATAATGGTTCAGAAGTTTGCTGCTTAAATCAATTGCTCAGCTTTAGTTCTCTCATCTTTGCATCTTCTATTGTTATTGTCCACATCTCCCAACACTCTCTATCAGTGTCACTAAACACATGTATTTTTTACCCTCCCACCCTAGTATTTACAATTCCCATAAATAGTCAGGATTGATTGCTTATTTACCTTATTAATTTGATGGACCCTTTTATTATTATCATTATTACTATTATTATTATTACCTTAATTTTTTATTATGGTGTATATTGAAGAATAATACTGTCTTCCATGGGTGTATTACACTTTTAAGACATAAGAAAAGAACAACATTACAGTCAAACCTAAAATCTGTAACAATTTGAGACTTATATAAACCATGTGAATTAACTTTAGCATAATTGATTTACGGCTTAATTGGATTATGGTTCAAACAAAACACTTTATACCGTTTCCCACCTATTCATGCTCCTTTTATTTATGATCCAAGACATGCAATACAACCAAACATATGGTCCTGATGATAAGCAAAGAAGAGTTGAGAGTTTTTAGTTTAATATTCATATATTGGTCAAGTCATGATATTAAATTGGTCACTTTCCTAAAGCTTCTTCAAACTGGATAAAATATAAGCAAAATAAAATATGAAAAAATTACAAACTACATGTGTAATTTATAAAATTTAATTATTTAGTTATTTCTTGGGAAATTGACTAATTACTTTTGTATATAAATATTTTTTAATTTTTGAATAATTAATAATAATAAAATATAAACTCTTTATTTTAAAAATACTAGCAAATCCTTGCGTATGTTGGAAATTGATTAGTTTTATCATAATAAAGTTATCATGTGGTCAGGTTCAATTGATTATGCTTAAGTTGAGTCCAAAATTAAAAGTTTAAGAGTTCTCGCCATTTCTCACTTACTTTGTTTTATAGGATACGTGACACTCATTAATACATAGATAAGCACGTGAATATGAACTTTCCATACTCGTTTATAAAGTTACACTTGAATACAATCTTGTGTTCTGTTTTAATTCTTGTATGAAATCATTGATAGTATCCTCAGATGTTATTAATTTTTAAAATAATAATTAAAAATTCATATTGGAATGTAGTTGTTAACAAATTTTATTGTAAACAACTATGAAAATTACTCTTGACTGTTATATTCTATGACACTTAGGATTACAAAATGACGGGAGATCACTCTTGGATGTACTGTTGCTTAACTTCTAATGGATTATATAGAGATGAATTTGTAAATGGAGTTAATGAATTCATTAATTTTTCACGTTCTAATTCTACATTTATGTGGGAGAATAAAATTAGATGCCCTTGCTCTCGATGTAGTAACAACAAGTTTCTAGATTTTGATAAGGTGATAGAGCACATCCTTAGAAGGGGTTTTACTGGTGCTTACACAATTTTGACTTTACATGGAGAACATGATGTTGGACAATCATCAAGAAGTAGAGATAGAGTTAAACCACATGCTAGTTACGAGGAACATGATTCGAGGAACCTACATATCAAGAGGAAATAGAAAATCTATATACTAGAATGGTTAGGGATGTGATTAGTCTAGAAGGTGCTTTCAACCATGGTTATGAAAATGAGTCAAGGTTTGTGGAAGATGTGAGACCTCGACCTCTATAGCCTCATAACTAGGTGTAGACGTGATAACTCGAATTAGGGGTAATTTCGTCATTTCCTTAGTGAGTACCTAGAAGTATGCTTTCAAACAATATTAAGGCCTAAGTAGGCCTAAGGCATAAATGAATGATGAAAATGAGGGGTAAATGACGAAGGAAATAAAAATAATGATGATTTCCAAGGTAAGGGCAAAATGGTCATTTTTCATATCGAGGAAAAATTTTTAAGTTTTCGTGAACCCGAGTATTTCTAGACCCTTATAAACCTTGTCCCAGTGTCAAAAGAGTAAAAAGATTGCATAAAGGATTAAAGGAGAACAAGCCAACTAGTTAAGGGCATTTTCGTAATTTAAGTGGAGTTGGATAAACTTGAGCTATAAATATCATCTTCCAGTAGCTTTGTCACGACCCAAATTCTGGGCCGTGACCGGCGCATGGATCCAATGAGCATAGCCACTAAGTCTAAGCAAGCCTATTTATATAACTTGTTCATCAATCTATTGAGTATTCCTAAAGTCACATCTCATGATCTCAACTATAAGTACTTGAATGATATTCTACCATGATCTAATATTCACATGTATATATATATATATATATATATATATTATCCCAAAATGGTGCTAACCATCGCCAACTCATAATGGCATTACTATTCAAAGTACATATATACATATATATTGTCTAAGACAAGTATC
>NW_017234984.1:0-4711 GCF_000208745.1 Theobroma cacao | reverse complement strand
AAAATATTATTTTATTCTAAAAATTTTATCTTGTCTCCTTGGTACCCAAAATACCTTATTATGCCTCACTTGACTTCCAAATCGCCTTTTATCTCACAAATTCTCCTCTGATAAAATTATTATTATTTTTTTATTATTTTCTCACTTGCGGAATATTTTATCCTAAACTACTCCATTCATCTTTTATCACTTCTAAATATTTTAATTAACCTCAATTTGCATTCGATCAACTTTATTTATCACCATATCAAAGTATGGGGTATTTCATAAATTGACTAGCTTATGATAAATCGAGCATGATTGGCTAGTTGGCGATTGTATTGAAATGCGAATTGTTTGGTTGCCTTGAAAAACTACGAATTACAAAATTGCCATATCATGTTATTGAGTTTTATTATATGGTGGATTATATATTAATTAATCACTATAGTAGGGGGTTTTTGTAGACCAGTCTTTTAGAGGGACACGGTAAACCCCATTATATTCTTACCTCGAACGGAGAGACGTGTAGGGTATCTCCTGGGGTAAGGTTTAGGGTTCACTTCACGCTAAACCACCACGTGAGGGGGAACTCAGCCAACGCCAAGGAACGGCTATGTTTTCAAAACAAAAACTTGATTTATGTGAAATGTGAATTTTAATAGCCTTGGCGGTCTCGGTAGGATGCCTCGGCCAAGGTATCCCCGAGAATAGATTTATGGCTCAAGCCTAGATTTTTATGAGATTCATAAGCCTTTTTACGTATTTTGAACGAGATGTGTTCTAATTGTATAACCCAATTTATGATGATTTACTTTATTGTCTCCATGTACTCAACTCTAGATGTTTATGATGATGTCTGTTTACTCATTGGGATTTTATAATCTCACCACCCTCCTTTCCACCCATTTCAGGTTCAGTATAGACTATAGATAGCTGATCTCATCAAGGACTACAGTGGGATCTACATTTTCCAAACCGTAGGTTCACAGTCCTCTTTACTTTTGTTTATTCGGGGGCCCTCTTGTTATTGTAAATTAAATTAAATATTTTGGCTTACTGTATTTAAGTATGTATAAATTTATTTAGCTTTTATGCTATAAAAATTATTCACGTATAACTCTATAAATATTGTTTTATAAGAAAATAGAATATTTTACTTAATATTTCTTTTATTTTCTTATTATATTAAAATAACCATAATTTCGTTTTAAATGAAGATTTTAGACTTTTAAACTCATTTTGAATATGAATTATGTGTTTTGTACTTGTATATTACGTTTTAGCCAGTTTCAAAATTTTTGAGAAAAATGACCAAAATACCCCTGTGAGACGAATAATTAATATTTTATTTGTTTAAAGTTGGAAACAGCTTAAAATCTTTTAGAACACGATATTTGACAATGGTTGCTCACAAAGGAAAAGAGAAATGATAGTAAAGCCTTGCGGGGTTTCGAGTTGACATTCCGAGCAATGAGTGTCTACCGGGACACCGCGACGGTTGTCACGGGCTCGAGGGGAGTACTGGGTCGTGATAGTAGAAGTAATGAATTGATTTTGTGATCAAGTGAATTGGTTGAAAAATGGATGAAATGATGATTTATGGTGAGAAAATGGAATGGAAAAATTTTTAGTGATAGTGCACCATAATGGCCGAAATTTTCAAGAAGAATTGTGAGGGTTGTTAGGCTGAATTTTAGATTATTGGAATTGTATTTAGTGAATTGAAATATTAGAAATGAAATGGAGCAATTTGGAGCCAAATTGGACATAATTTTTGTCACGACCCGGAACCTCCCTCGGTATATCAATCACATGAGCCCAGTATGTCGGATATCCCTTTCGCACCAATTTCAAAGCTTTGAGGGCTGAGATTACACAAAACAGTAATACTCGACGCTCCCTGGTAAATACCACTTCTGCTCCCTCTGAACTCTAGAGAATCACTTCTTTCTTAAAACAATCCACCTTTGCTCGATGAGTGGACAACCAATCCATACCCAAGATCAAATCAAAGTCTCGAATTTCCAAAGGGATTAAATTACCCATAAATTCTTCTTCCCCAACTTTAATACCACAGTCTCTATAATACATATTTCTTACTAACCGCTCACCTAGAGGAGTATGCACTATAATCTCTTCCTCTAATGGTGACAGGTTCCTATATGAGAATGATGCAAATGATATGCTCACGTATGATCTATTAGAGCCTGAATCTATCAAAACATGTGCATCTCTATCAAACACAATCATTGTACCTGTCACTGTGTTAGGTCGAACTCGGGCTTCATCCTCAGTCACTGTAAACACCCTAGTCAAAATCTGGGGTTGCGATTTGGAAGATGGTTGCTTTGGGGTATTACTCCCCATTCCTGACCGTATCACTGGGCCATGTCTGGACTGTGATCCCGAAGTGTCTCTCCGCGGTATACTAGGATGAGTCGAAGGAGTAGAGGTAGCTACTGTACCCCGTCTCAACTGAGGACAATCTCTCTTGATATGCCCTTGTTGACAGCATTGAAAACACTTCACAAGCTGTCTACATGACCCAACATGAAATCCTCCACAATTACGGCATCTGTCCAATCCTCCTGAAGTTCTCCCCTGACTACTCATCACTGGTCGATCAAATCTAGAAGATCTTGGCTGTGACTGCTGAGATGGAGGTCTAGTGGATGCCACAGACGCTGAGGTAGTACTTCCTGCAGCAGATGTCGAATCTCTGCCTCTCTTTGAAGACTGACCCAGGAAAGTAAGAGGATTCCTTCTCTTTGCGAACTCAGCTCGGATCCGTCTGTTCTCAGTGGTGAGCTTCTCAGCCCGTAAGGCCATCTACATGACTTCGTTATGTGGCTCCCTACCAGTCACTGTCATTCGTTCCCTTATCTCATTACGGAGCCCTTCCTCGAAATAATTGGCCTGATCTTGCTCAAATTTCACCAGATCCGGCACATATAACATCAACTCGTTAAAACGAGTCTCATACTCCTCTACAGTTAGATTTCCTTGTTTCAAGCTCAGAAATTCTCTTTTCTTTTCTTTTTGATGAAAGTAAGTAAAATACTGACCATCAAATTCTCTAAGGAAGTCAGACCATGTCTGAGGAGTAGTGGAACGAGACTTCACCGAATTCCACCAAGTACAAGCCCTCTTCTCTAGTAATCTAGTAGCCACCATTAGCTTCATATCGTCATCTAATCTCATATCAGAAAGAGTCTTCGAAACTTGATTAACCCAATCCTTAGCTGCGGTCGCATCCAACTCACCAGTAAACGAGACGTAACCCAACTATCTAGCTTCCTTTAATTTCTTAGAAATGGAGACGTCTGGTGTCTGGAGTGGAATAAGAGGTGGTGGTACTTGGGCTGTTATAGGGGAATCAGCAGGTGGAACTAGACCGGCCTGAGCCTGGCCCATAAGAGCAGCGAAAAAAGTCGTTAATGCCTGAGCTGCCTCGGGTGACATGGTAGGTACGCCAGGAGTAGCAACAAGTGGTGGAGGAGGTATAGGAATGTTAGTAGACTCAGCAGTAGGAACTACTCTAAAAGAAGATGCAGCCGACTCCTCTTTTATGGAATTCGGGCGACTCTGTCTGGAGCGACCTCTTCCCCTACCGGTAGATCTAGTGATAGGTGGTAGCTCACGTCGAGGAGGCATAATGGTCTACAAAAAGAACGAAATTGGTTTAGACTACTACAGACTCTATATGCAACAACATGCAACTAACTAATCTTAATTGGGCCACACTGACATTGTAAATTATTTTAAAATAACTTTAAATCCAAGAACTTTAAAAATCAAAAACTTCTTTCAAAACCATAAGCTTTTAAACCAAAAGCTCTTATACCAATTGAATTGTCACGACCCGGAACCTCCCTCGGGCCCATGACAACCGCCGCAACGTCCCGATTGACACTCATTATCCGAAATGCCAATCGGAACCCTGCAAGGCTAACGAATCAGTTTCTTGCCTTTCTTGTGAGCAATCGTTGTTAAATATCGAGTTTTAAAAAAATATGAACTATTTTAGATCACAAATGTTTGGAAAGGAGGTGGGTGAGATTTTGCAATCCCAATGAGTAAACAGACATTATCATAAATATCTACAGGCGAGTAACATGGAGGCAAGTTTAAACAACAAATTACAAACCATTTCATAAGGTTTTGAATTTATTCCTTAAACCATAAAATATTTGTAATTTACCAAAATAGTTGTTAAGGCTTATGACTTTCATTAAAACAAGGCTCAAGCCAAAACTAATCCTCGGGGATACGTTGGCCGAGGCATCTAGCCGAGTCCGCCAAGGTAGTTATGATATTTACATATGAAACACATTTTTATTTTTAAAACAAGTCGTTCCTTGGCGTTGGCCGAGTTACACATTCACGTGGGGGTTCGACGTGAAGTGAGCTCTAATACTACCTCGGGAGTTACCCTCCTCGCCTCTACAATCGGAGTAATTATGTAATCAAGTTTACCATGCCCCTCTAATAGGCAGTCCACGAAAACCCGTCATTGCAGTGACTAAACCCACCAATTTTAATAAAATTTCGACAGTATAACGTGACTTTTTTAAAATACCCCATACTTTGATATGGTGATAAATAAAATTGATCGAATGCATATTGAGGTTAATTAAAATGTTTAGAAGTGATAAAAGACGAAAGGAGTAGTTTAGGATAAAATGTTTCGCAAGTGAGAAAATAATAATAAAATAATAATAATTTTATC
>NW_017234983.1:2465-4777 GCF_000208745.1 Theobroma cacao | reverse complement strand
TATTATTTTTAATTATTACTTTTATTTATTTAGTTTATTTATTTATTATTTATTATATATATATATATATATATATATATATATTAAGGTGTCTACAGGTGGTACAATGGCTTCCACCTCCTGTGTTCATAATTCATACAACCAATAAAACTTAGATGACATATTTTGTCCTTTTGGGATTGAGAAAGGCTATAGCATAATTGACTTCAATGAAAAGAAAATAGTTATAAATTAAAGCCCAAAGATTTCTCAGGTTTTTTTCGTTTTCATGTCTATTTCTTCATCGAACATTACATGCTTGAGTAAATTTTATAATTCATTCGTTCATGACTTTTTCATGACATTTCATTTCTTTCATAATCTAAAAAATGTAATTTTTTTTATTCATAACCTTTAGAATTTATTTCGAATATATCTATTTATCAACTTGCCGATAGAAGTATATGGACAGAATTTGTTACATGTATGTTCATCATGTCACATGCCAAATTTTGTCCATATTTTTCATACTTTAATGATATGTTAACATAGTTTGAAACAAATTCAAGAGATCGTGAATGAAAAAATTGAGCATTTAGATCATAAATAAAATTAAAAATTATGTAAACATTAGGCAATTTCTATGGTAACAACTTAAATTTAGTCATTTCATTTTAAAACTTTTCAATAAACTTTAACTTTTATGACTCCATTGTATCATGAACTTCTATTCGCATATTGGAGCTAATACATGCAACAGATTATACAAAGACATATAGTTAAATAATTTGTAATAAATTCTAAAAAATTTTAATAAGACAGTCAATTTCAGTCAATTTTGTATAATAATTTCAATTTTTTCCCTCTACAGTCCTAGAACTTGACCATATAATGTGTTAGCCAAGGATGCTGATAGATAAGGTCCCTCCTAATTTTGTCAATTTTGTTTTATCCAAATCTAGGCCAGATTAAAATTAATATTTAATACATAAACTCATTAGTTTAGGCTTTTTTTATAAATACGGTTACTTTTTTCTTTTTATTGTTTGTCTTTGATTTTCTATTTATTTTTATTTTTTTACTTTTCTTTCTCTATTCATTTTTTTGAAAAAAAAAAGCAAAAAATAAAATAAAAAATAAACCAAAGGAAACTTTAGTTACAAACGAATCATATGTACTAATTTTAATACAAAATGAACCGAGAAGGAACCCAAATTGGTATTCAAAGGAATATTGGTTTTGAGAAATAAAATTTTCAAAGTGCTTTACTTGCCTAAAGCTTTTGTTCGGAGATATGTTTTGGAGCTCTAACATTTTTCTCTTAAGAAATCAAATTTTGACAAAAATGTAAGTGACAACATATTTCCATTATCAAGCTAAAAGAAAGTCAAACAATTTTATTCTGCTAATATTTATTTTTTGAACTCAAACATTAAATGAAAAATATTTCTTCCAAAATTTTGGTAATTTTTTATTAGAAGAAAATTTTAAAAAAAAGTACATTCATGTTAAAATAACATGTGAGAATGCAATTCCATAATATCACTCAATAAAATTAATGTAACACTCCTTGGAAGATTTCAAAGAAACATCGTGCCAACAAGATAACATAAATGAGTTCTAAGATTTAAAAAGTTTGGTGAAAGAAATAAATTTGAAACAAAGCAATTAAACTTTTCCAGGTTTAAAAGTAAGTTTGTCATTCACCGTTCAAGACACATCACATTTTCCATTAATACAGTTAGTCAAGGTGTGATATGTTAAACAGAATGAAGGTTAGAGTACTTAATTGTAAATTTTTTTTACGTGTCAAATCGATAATTTGACTATAAATCGAATACCAAATATTTAAGTAAGAAGTTAAATAGGTGAGGTATCTTCTCAAATGTTTTTGTTGAGACTCACTTTTGGGTTTTTCTACATACTTCTACATAGCCTAAATAGGAATTAAGAAGTTACGCCTTATTCTTGGAAGCTAGTGATAAAAAAATTTTCATCCTTACTAAATGGAACCTAAAAAGATAAAAAGAGCAGTGCGACATGGCTGTCAGATTTGGCCTTAGCTAGCTCGGCCGTTGCCGACAAAGCCAAATCGGTTGCGTGCACTAGGTTGAAGGAGATATGAAAATTGAGAGGAAGAGAGAAAAAAAAAAGAAAAATGTAATAATTTTTATTATTAGTTCTATTTTTAATATTACGTTTTTGTTCTTTTATTATTTCTTACTAAAAATAAAATTAAATAGATAGATAAGGTCAGATTAATTCTTTCTAATTTTCTCTTTTTTTTTCTTATTTCTTTATATACTATATATAATATATATATATATAAAACC
>NW_017234983.1:0-2111 GCF_000208745.1 Theobroma cacao | reverse complement strand
TTTTATTTCTTTATTATATCTATATATATATATATATATATGAATACTTTAAAAAAAACTATAATTTAAGACATTTTCATATTATATGTTTATTAAAAATATCACTTGTAATATATGATTGAATTATCATTTTTAAATAATAGTAGGTGATTTAATTTTTAAAAGTTAAATATCTTATAAAAGCAAATTGTTCAATCTATTTGCATTATTTGTTTTGTCAAATTATTTCTTTCCTTTTTTCGTAAAGATAAAAAAAAAAGTAAAAAAAAAATTTCATTCTTTTCCTATAAGAAGGATTTAAAAAGTACTTTTAATTTTTAAAAGCACATTTTAAAAAATCATTGAAGTATTATTTTTAATAATTTATGTAACATTTTTAGTAATTATTTATCATTTTACCCTAGCAAGTGTCCGTAAAGTTTTTGTTGCATGCATATTAAATAGCGTTAAAACTTACAAGTGAAATATAATTATTGCATTCAATCAGTAAAAAAAAAAAAGTTATTGGTGTTGTTTTTAATTTATATTTTCAAATATTATTCTATTAAGATGTTTTTCTTCTTTTAAGTCAATGAAAAGCCAAGCTAAGCAGCCAACAGTTGAAGTAATCAATCGGACAAGTTATAGAACAAAATGAAAGAGAGAAAGATGCAAAACAGAAATTTTTTCAGCATGAGATCAGAACTAATTTTGAGCAAATCCGTAATTGTGTGTGCGTTGGAGAATTTCGAAAGTGCATGCTTCAATGTACTGGTGTTAATTAAGAGACTCAGAATTTGTGTATGTGTTCTATTTTTATTTATGATTTTTTAAATTTATTCAAAATTTATTTCTGACGTGTATGTCTATTTAGTTTCAAAAGACAATATTATTATTATTTTAAGACATGTTAATGGATAGATATATTTGAAACAAATTCAAAAAATTACATATAAAATAATCAAATTATTTAAGATATAAATAGAAATGAACACAAAATAATGGTGCAATTTACTCAAAGACTTGACTATTCTTCAAAGACAAAGTTGAGGAATTATAAAAGAGAGAGAGAGATGCCGACCTCGAACCATTGTAGTTCTCTTTGCATTTTTAGAGCTGGTCCTGAGATTTGTTGAAGCTTAACCTGAGACTGGGGTGATAGTTGGCCTGCCAAATGTAACATATTATTGCCGTTCCTATCAGTGCAAGAAAGAAAAAGATACTTGGCAGTGTCAAGTCCAAATATGAGGCGAAACACTTTTCTTGTCGATGTGCAGCTGCATTACCGAATATGCTTCTTCCCTCCTGGTCCCAAAACATCAATAAATCTATATTACGTTTCATGATTTCGACAATAAACTCCGTCACCCCCCGCTGAGCAGCGTTGAGCAGTGCTTGATGCACTGAACTTTGTGCAACATCAAAAGCAGCTATCGTCTGAGACATCAAAAGCAGAAGCTCATGGGCATAGACATGGGTCACCTTTAAATCATATATTTGCTTGATTCCTACAATAACAGAAGAATTTCTTTATTATCAAAAAATAAAATGTTGTCAAGGAATGAAGTGTGTTGCAATTCAAAGTCATGAAGTAGAAAATACCTTGCGTCATGAAATTTTTCATTTTCTTTTGATCTTGTGATTCGTAAATATTTATATGAACATCGTCTTCATTAAAAAAATATTTGGGTCCTTTTACCTTTAAACCTGCAATAACAATGACATATTGTTATTAAATTATATTATAATGTATTATACATACATTACTATTTTTTTAAGTGCAAACTTATTTATTCTTTAAATGTATTTTACATTGTCTTTTCTTTTTCTTTTGTGTTTAGGTTTTTTTATTTTTTTCTTTAATTTGTACATTTAATTAGTTGAAACTTGTAATTTTTTTTATTTTTGTTTTCTTTTTATTTATATTGACATATTGATTAGTATGGATAAGAAAATTATATGAACAATTATACTTACTTCTTTCTAGAACTAAAATTATGGGATGGGAAAAGAAAAGAATAAAAAATAATTTTGGACCTATTTATTAATTTTTTGTGAAATATAATTTGTAAAAAGATTATCTTAATTATTAGAGACTTTCGATAGAAAATTAATTTGATGAGAGAGAGAGA
>NW_017234982.1:2194-4832 GCF_000208745.1 Theobroma cacao | reverse complement strand
CTTTCGAAGGCATGAATGATTATAAATGAAGTTTTTTTCTCAATGAATGGCTTTCACTTCACGTTTCTCGAGGTAAATATTCAATTGTGATCTATTTTAACCAAAAAGGTAAAAAAATTCAACTTAAAATATATTATGAGATTATAAAACCATTTAAAGCGAGTAATAAGGCTTTCAAAGGCATAAGTAATTATAAATGAAGTTTTATTCTCAATGAATGGCTTTCATTTCACGTTTCCCAAGGCAAATATTCAATTATGATCTATTTTAGCCAAAAAGGTAAAAAAGTTGAACTTAAAATCAATTATGTGACTATAAAACCGTTTAAAGCGAGTAATAAGGCTTTCGAAGGCTTGAATGACTATAAATGGACTTTTTTTTTCAATGAATGGCTTTCGCTTTACGTTTTCCGAGGTGAATATTCAATTATAATCTATTTTAACTAAAAAAGTAAAAAAAATTCAACTTAAAATCAATTATCAAATTATAAAACCATTTAAAGCGAGTAATAAGGCTTTCAAAGGCATGAGTGACTATAAATAAACTTTTCCTCTTAATGAATATCTTTCACTTCATGTTTCCCAAGGTAAACATTCAATTGTAATCTGTGTGAACCAAAAAGGTAAAAAAAAATTCAACTTAAAATGAATTATGAGATTATAAAACCATTTAAAGCGAGTAATAAGGTTTTTGAAGACATGTTGGACTATAAATGAACTTTTTTTGGCAATGGATGGCTTTCGCTTCACGTTTCTTGAGGCAAATATTCAATTATTATCTATTTTAACCAAAAGGTAAAAAACAATTCAACATAAAATCAATTATAAGATTATAAAACCATTTAAAGCGAGTAATAAGGCTTTTGAAGGCATGAGTAACTATAAAAGAAGTTTTCTTCTCAATGAATGGCTTTCACTTCATATTTCTCGAGGTAAATATTCAATTATGACCTATTTTAAGCAAAAGGTTGAATTTTTAAAATCAATTATGAGATTATAAAACCATTTAAAGCGAATAATAATTAGATTATAAAGCCAATTATTATATCAAAAAATTCAACATAAAATCAATAATTAGATTATAAAGCCATTTAAAGTGAGTAATGAGACTTTTGAAGGCATGAGGGACTATAAATAGACTTTTGTTTGTCAATGGATAGCTTTTGTTTTATGTTTCTTGAAGTTAACATTCAATTATGATCTATTTTAACCAAAAATTAAATAAAACATAACTTAAAATTGATTATGGGGTTATAAAACCATTTAAAGCAAGTAATAAGTCTTTTGAAGGTATGAGTGACTATAAATGGAATTTTATTGCCAATGGATGGTTTTAACTTCACGTTTCCCTAGGTAAACATTCAATTATAATCTATTTCAACCAAAATGCAAAAAAAAAAACAACTTAAAATCAATTATGTGATTATAAAATCGTTTAAAGCGAGCAATAAGGCTTTCGAAGGTATGAGTGACTATAAATGGACTTTTTTTTTCAATGAATGGCTTTCGCTTTACATTTCTCGAGGTGAATATTCAATTATAATATGTTTTAACTAAAAAGGTAAAAAAATTCAACTTAAAATCAATTATCAATTTATAAAGCCATTCAAAACGAGTAATAAGGCTTTCAAATGCATGAGTAACTATAAATAAACTTTTCCTCTCAATGAATATCTTTCGCTTCATGTTTTGTCAAACCCTGTTCTATAAAATAATTACAACGTCATTTACATGCTCAATCGAATGTTTGCATATTTAGGAAGTTCGAGAAATCATTAAAAGACGATATTGCCCCTAATGGTTCCATTGAGTCGATTAAGCCTCAAACTAGTTCAAATAGGAATTTTAAGGTGAAATTAAGAGTTTCACAGCTCAGGGATGACTCAAACTGGTAATTCGGAGTTCGAGGATCAATTCGGAGTCAAACTGGAATTTTCACTAAGGGCAAAATGGTCATTTGCCACTTGGGGACAAAATGGGAATTTTGAGAAAAGATTTTTTTTTGCCCCATTTAACTTATTGGAGTATGATTTGAGTATTGGAGTATAATTTGAGGGTTTGGCAATGAAAAAGTTTAATTTCGGTGATTTCTGGAGTGTAGGGGTAAAATCGTAATTTTTTCACTCGCGGATAAAATTTGAGATTTTGAGAGAATTTAAATCACATTTGACAAATTGAAAAATGGTATGAGTATAAGGGATGAAAAATATGTCTATGGGCAATTTTTCAGTTTTTGGGGCAAAATGTAATTTTTGACTTTTTAGGGGCAAAAGTGTAAATTTCAAAAATTACTCCACCAAGACTTTGGATAAGTCTGAGAATTTTATCTAAGCTATGGATATGTGGGGCAAGTGTATGGTGAAAATTTGGAAACAAAGGGATGGCTAGAATTTAGGAAATTAATAAAACAAAAAAAATGAATAAAATAATATTATATTATTTTAGCCTTTAAAAATGTCAAAATTTCCAGAATTCTCATCTTCTTCAAGCTGTCCAAACCAGGAGAGAAAAAGGGGGAAAAGAAATAAGAACCCTAGCTGAAAAATTTGGGAAAAATCAAGAGAAATCAAGAAATCAAACATTAAAAAGGTAAATTTCATTGATTTTCCTTGTGATTTTCACTACCCATGCATTTTTTT
>NW_017234982.1:0-2057 GCF_000208745.1 Theobroma cacao | reverse complement strand
AAAATCAAGAGAAATCAAGAAATCAAGCATTAAAAAGGTAAATTTCATTGATTTTCCTTGTGATTTTCACTACCCATGCATTTTTTTCTCATTTCCATGCAAAATTAGAGAGTGGGTATGGACACCCATGCTGGCCAAACCTCCATGGATGAGTTTTGAGCTTGAGTTTTGGTTGATTTTAATTGAATTAAGTGATTTTAGTTAGGTTATATTGAAATATAGTAAAAATAAGCTAGAGAAATAATTTTCTCTCATTGAAACCCATTATGCCAAATTTTCTAGGAGAATATTGGTTGCTGATCTTGATGTTTATTTGAGGAATTATGATGAATAATGATAAATTATGAGCCTAGAAAAATAATGGGAATTTTCAGAGCAAAAATACGAATTCTAACCCACTAGGGGTATTTTCGTAATTTGCTATCGAGACTGATAATTTGCACCACACTGAGGGATATTAAGTCAATTTGGGTGCAATTGAGGTATGGAAACTGAAAAAAAAATATTTAATTTGGAGTTTAAACGGACGCGTATATCGATTTATCGGGTAAAAGATCGAAATAGGCTAACATCGCGTTTAGGTAAAATTTAGATATTTTGCACTTCATATCATGCATATACACCGAGCCTGAATTGATTTTATAGTGCTCAAGTATTAATGTGGTGAATTATGTATTGTACATTGTGGATAGGTGGTGAGCAAATTACACTGGTAAAAGTACAAGGATTGTGCTTGAAGACTGGGGTTAGGAGTATATCGACTTCTAGAATAGTGAGTGAACTTATTATCGTCTTAATTATCTAGAGTAATTTTATACAATTATGTGATTTTATGAAAAATGGGTTTAAATGGTAAATTGCTATGTTTTAAGAGAAATTGTGATTTTATAAAATGATTTTATAAATTTTCTAGAAAATCGAATACTAGTTTTGAAAATAGAGTAATTGAAGACTGCCTACTTGTGTTGTAAATTTATGATTTGAATTAAATGGCTTGTGATAAATTGGCATGATTGGCTGAATTTATACTTGTGTTGAAAAATATGAATTGTCTGTTTTGCCTTGATAAATTGGTTAGTAATGTAATTTCCATGCAATGCCATTGAGATTTGATCAATTGGTGGATTAAAGATTAGCTACTGTAGTGGTGGGGGGTTCCGTGGACTAGCCTATTAGAGGGGCACGGTAAACTCTTTTATATTCTCATCTCGGTTGTAGAAGCGCGTAGGGTATCTCCTGAGGTGGGCTTTTTGAGTGCACTTCACATTAACCACCACGTGAGAGTGAGACTTAGCCAACGCCAAGGAACGACTGTGATGTTCAACGAAAAATGTGTTTTATGCGAAATATGAATTTTTAACAGCCTTGGCGGTCTTAGTGGGATACCTTGACGAAGGTATCCACGAGAATGATTTTGGCAGGAGCCAAGTTTTGTGAGATATATAAGCCATGTTGATTAATTGAGTAAACTGAATATTCATATTATGAAACATATATTGGAAAAAAATATTTTAATTTGTCTCCATTTACTTGCCTTTAGATGGTTTAGATGGTGTCTGTTTACTCACTGAGATTTTATAATCTCACCACCCTCAATTCCCCACATTTTAGGCTCGGGATAGCTGGTAGATAGCCGATTGCATCAAATACTTCAATTAGCCTTGCATCGACAAAATTGTAGGTTCACAGACTCGCATCTTATTGGTTAGTTGGGGGCCCACGTGTTATTGTAAAAGTAATTTTATACTTTAGTTATTTGATTTAAAGTATGTATGAACATATTTAGCTTTTACACCATGTTTTTGGCGGGTTTTGGTGTTTTCGAAGAAAAATGACGAAAATGCCCTGTGAGCCAGAAAATAATATTTTATTGTTTTGATTTGGAAAAGATTTATGATTTCTTGAAATGCGAGATTTAATAACTGTCGCTCATCGGGGAGATGCGGAAGCTGATGCTAAGCCTTGCCGGGTTTCGATCGGCATTCGGGGTAATAAGTGCCTATCGGGACGTCGCGGCGGTTGTCATGGGCCCGATGGGGAGTTCCAGGTCATGACAT
>NW_017234981.1:0-5454 GCF_000208745.1 Theobroma cacao | reverse complement strand
GCAAAAACAGTCTCCAATTACTCTATTTTCCAAACCGTCATTTCATTTCAAGACAATTTACAAAATCATTTATTAAATCACATTTTAATTACAAATCACAAGGATTTACCATTTAACTCATTTTTCATAAAATCCACAAAAATCGAATAAAAACCACTCTAGATAATTAAGACGATAGTAAGGTTACTCACAGTATCAAGAGTAGAAATACTCCTAGTTTTGGTCTTTGGTGTAATCTCTTTATCCTTATCAAATAGCTCACCACCTATACATCACACATGACACCAAATTCAATAATTTGTGTCAATTTGTCATAAACTATTTCAGGCTCTCTAAATCTAAATGAATGCATGCGATGGGTTGCAAAATGTCCGATTAATCACTTAAATGTGATATTCGACCTAAGTCACACTATACTCGATCTAATCGACTAAAATCTCGAATTTAACTCCAAATCAATTCTTCTCACTTTTTACACTCCAATTATACCTAAATTACCTCAGTGACTATGAATGAGATTCAATTTATCAATCCCGGATCAATAATCACACTTGTCTATACGTTGAGCAAAAATTCAGATTTTTACACCAAAATTTCTCATTTAATTTCTAGCCTCACCAAACATCAAATATCACCAAAATATCATGAAATATCATCAATTTCAGCTTCAATATTCTCCCTAGAAAATTCGGCCTCTTATGGGTAATGGGAGAAAATGAATTTTTCTTGTTGGCTTTTCTTGCTAAACATCACCAACTAACTAAAAACACTAACATAACTTGAAATCAAATCAATCCAACATCATTTTCTCTCCATACCCATTCGGCCAGCCATGAATTCACCATGAAAATATGAAATTTAACCATGGAAAATAAGGAGAAATGCATGGGAAAGGTAGATTATAAGTCAAAATCAAGAAATTTTACCTTTGATTGCTTGATTACTTGAAATCCACCAATTTTCCCTTGAATTTTCTCACCTAGGGTTCTTGTTCTTCTTTTCTTCTTTTGTTCTTCCTTTTGTTTTCCTTTGGCCGGCCATATGAAGAAAATGGGCTGATTTTGTGCAAAGTTTAAAGTTAAAAAATAAATGGTTATAAACTTGATACATGTCACCTTATTATTGATCCATGTGTCATTTCTTAACTATTAAGCTTTTTCTCTCCACCATATAAATTCCTTCAATTATCCATGATAATATTGGGTAAAATCCATGTGCTGGATAAGTGTCGGGTGTGTAAAATTACAATTTTGCCCTTGAGATGGTAAAATTACCATTTTACCCCTATGCTTTGAAAAATACCGAGATTACAATTTTTCATCTCTCAACCTCAAATCATACTCCAATAAGTCAAATGTGATCAAAATCTTTCAAAAATATTTCCCATTTTGTCCTCGAGTGGCAAAATTACCATTTTGCCCCTAGATAGTGAAATTTTCAGTTTGACTCCAAATTGATCCTCGAACTCCAAATCACCGTTTTAAATCATTCCTAGATTGTAAAATTTTCAATTTCACCCTATAATCTCTATTTGACTTAGTTCGAGGCTTAAATTAATTTTGTTGTATCTCTAGGTACAATACCGACTTTTGTAAATTTTTCGAGACTCTCCTAACAGCAAACATGCTATCCATCACATGTATGTCCTGTCAAGTATTTTATAAGGTCGGGCTTTACACAATTTATAAATAAAAATTTTATTTTCATTGAGTTATTTCATTAAAAATATATATTTTTAACATTTTAATAGTATTGAATAATTTAAATATTAATATTTTAAGTTAAAATTTTTTTAGTTAAATATTAATATTTTTTAACTTTTTTAATATTTTAAATTCAATATTAATATTTTTTAATATTTTAAATTAAATATTAATATTCATCAAACCTATACTACTAGGTTTAGTATAAGAGCGTTTTTCCTGTTGACCTATAAAATGTTTTATACCTAGAATAAATTTTTTGTCTTCCAAACAAGCATAAGTTCTGAAAATATTTTCAAAAAAATATTTTACATCAAAATAAATAGACCTTAAGATGAAAAGCCATCTGCGATGCTTTACTGTCAAAACAATTTAAGGAATAAAGTATTTATTACCAGCGTGAGAACTAGAAATGATTTTCCCTTCTATTATATTTGAAGTTAATTTTGTAACTAAAAGTCTAGTACCATTTGTCATAACGTGCTGAGTCTTAGAACTCAATAGTATGACTTAAAAAAAAGTCACCATCAATCTTTTTTTATTTAGGTGTGATTGACCACCCAAGTGAATCTATTTTTGTATGAGGTCATAAGCTTGACTTAGGCTTATTAAAAATAATAGGTTATAGTCTACGAAGCAGATTAGGTTCATAAGTCCTTTACGCGTAAGGAAGGTACTAGCACCGCCACAATGCCCATTTTATTAGTAACCTATTAATTATGTGTCTTTTAGGCCTCTTAAATAAAATCCAGTTCAATACTTTATTCTATTTCCTTTTTCTATTTTTTTTGTTAGTTTTTTGAATTAAATAAATAAAAATTCTAGATATTGAAAATTTTCCTAAACTTCCGAACGATCATGGCATAATTTTGGACAACTTTCTCACCTAGAAATTCTTAAGAAGCCACTTTTGGCATTCTTGAGATCTCATCATTGGAAAACTTATTTATTTAATTCTAAAATTTCTATCTTTTTTATTTTACTTAAATATTTATGTAGATTATGGGTTTCAAAAATTTTCCAAAACCTCCAAAAGCTCATGGCATAATTTTGGACAATTTCCTCACCTAGAAATTCTTAGGAAGCCACTTTTGGCATTCTTAAGATTTCATCATTAGAGAACTTACATAAATTATGCAAATTCCTAATTTTAAATATATCCTAATAAATAAATAAATAAAAATAAAAAATTATAATCATATAAAAAAAACTTACCTAATTGGGTTGAAAAATGTAAAAAGAAAACCAAACTGCAAATCCAAATATCCAACGAACATTGTCAAGAATGAAAAGCACTCTGCAAACCCTATTCAAAGAAACTAGAGAACTCTTTCTACTTTTCCCTTTTTATCTTTCTTTTCAATCAAAATAGTTTTTTTAGAAACTAAATTGGTTCTCCTAGATCTAAACAGGTTGAAACCCAAGAACCTAAGAACTATTTTCTTTCCTTCTCTCTCTAATTTTTCTTTCTTCTTTTTTTTTTCTACCTCTCCCTCCGTGCCTTTTTTGCCACTGATGCTTGGGTGTATTTATAACCAATGCGTTCTATTCTTTCTTGAATTGGTTTCTTAAGTTTTAATCCAACCTAACCTAATCACTCTTCAGACTTTCAATTTGATTAGGATTAATGCAAACATATCCTTATCTTTTCATATTTATCTTCATTTTTTAATTTTTTATTATTTATTTTTTTAATTTAAAATCCAATATCCCGAACAAAATGAGGTGTCTACACCATTTCATAAGCTTGGGTTTAGTTGATATTTCTTTATAACATAATGCCTAACCTACCTTTAAATTAAATTCATGATCAAGTTTAATTGGAAACTTGAGTGAGTATAAAAATTCTAGTGGATAAAGCAAATCATGTTATGGTATATGGCCTGTTGCTTGTGATATTGTATCACTACTATAGTATGTTCTTGTACATCCTGGCAACAAGTTAAGAGTATATGCATTATAATTAATAAAATTAATTATTTCATTGTAAGGTGTAACAACAGCTCTTTGTTTTAGATATGTTGGATTTGAATAATATTTCTCATAATCATCGTAAACTGTTGAAACAATATATTTTATAAGATCATTTGGTATCGTAATCCAAGTTGAATCGTCTTTTTTTTTCATGTATTGTTGTTCCAAAATTTTCATCACCTATGTTAAATAACCATTCTGCATATGTTTGTATTTTATTTCTTGATATTTTATTGAGATTTTGTCTTCACAATCTCATGTTAGTCTTCAGACATTAACCTTGCATTTAGTCCATAAAGGTGATTAGTTTATTGTAACATTGATAATGTTTGTTTTTGTGCCACCTTCAACAATTGGTAAAATTTGTCTAAAATCTCCACCTAACAAAATTGTTTTCCCATCAAAAGGTTTTAGGATATTGTCAGAAGATCCATGATCTGTCACGACCCAATTTTCGAGCCATGATCAGCGTATGGGCTCAATGGACATAGCGCACTAAGCCTAAGCAAGCCTATTTATATGACCTGTTCATAGTGGCATTACTAATCAAAATATACATATATTGTCTAAAACATACATCTTAATAATTTACATCGGGTTTGTCTATACACAACAAAGGAATACTCGACTTCTAACGAAGAGACTCGGGCAAAAGTTCAGCTATTGAATGCCGAGATACCTACTAAAGAGAGGAATCTACGAGGACACCTCGACCTACTTACCGGCTGCCTCCTGATCTGAAAACATGAAGTTGAAAATGGTGAGAATAAACCTAGTGAGTGAACAAAGGAGGGGAACAAGCAAACGATAAGGAAAGTTTAAAGAAATCATGATGCACTTATTTTCAAAAACAATGAAATTTAGTTTAGTTCTTATTAAAACCCATCATTAAACCCTTAATGAGTTAATCACTTGACGATAAAGGATCCATGCACAACAAAGGATTTGAAGAGTGAAAACTTTAATAGCATTCAAGCAAATCAAGTGAAACAATGGGTCCTTGCTACAGTGGAAAGGCATTCTTGCTGTAGCAAAATTTGGCTCAAATTATCAACTGGTCGAGGGTTTCTCAGCTAGCCAAGGTTTTCTCACTAAACCCAACCTCATTTCAAACTTAATTAATTAATTCCTTGATGTTGGAAGTCCATGCTCAATTATGGTGCTAAAGAAGTGGAAAATAGGGCAGTAATCGAACAAGGTAACAAGCAAGACAGAAAGTTTCTCGCTACAACGAGAGGCTTTAGCAAATTTCTCGTTGCAGTGAGAACCAGGCTAGTGTAAACCCTCCAAACTCGAGAGTTTCTTGCTGCAACAAGAAACAGAACACCAAGAAAAAGTTTTCATCGTATCAGGAAGAGACCATTTTGCTACAAATGACAAAATTAACTTGAAAATACTTAGCAATTTCCAAGGTTCAACATGCAAGATTTCACATACATTACAACCATATTCCCCATTCATGAACTTTTTATTGCATAAATATATACATACATAACCACCAATACCACCACTGCCTCACCCAGCTTATATGTAACGCCCACATCACGCACATAGTTGGAGTCATCGTGTGCATCCCCCACATCGTGCACAACTAATACCGTCATGTGCATACCCCACATCGCTCATAGGCAATATTATCATCTACACTCCCACACCCGTCATCATCGATATGTGCTCCCCCACATCGTGCACATGCTCGGTTGTATTTACAATTAATATTACTATCAATACATATCATATATATATATATATATATATATATATATATATATATATA
>NW_017234980.1:0-5456 GCF_000208745.1 Theobroma cacao | reverse complement strand
AAAAAAATAAAAAAATTGTCAAGTTTGGTCTTTAAAAATCGACCTGAACTAATCAAATTAGTTCTATTTCGGTTAGTTCGGTTAATTGTATAGTTCGATTTGGTTTTGATTATTTTTAAGTATGAGTCCAGTTAGTTCGGTTATTAGATATCCAAAACCGAACTAACCGAAATAATCGTTTGCACACCCCTAGAAAGCATCGGTGCTCCCTTGCTGATGCTCCCATCCCTTGAGAAGCTGGGAAGTATTGATCAATGCTCTCTATTTTTTTATTTTTTAAAAAATATAATAATATTTTTTTAAATTTATAAAGAAAGAAAAGACATTTTATTTTTTTATAATTTTTATTAATGATGTTTGCACTCTTGGAGTGAAGTATTCATTTTGAAAACTAATCAACTTTTGTATAATTTCGATCAAAACTTAGAAAGTAAGGATATTTTATTTTTATTTTTTTTTGGCTAATCCTTGTTGTTCTATGGTGTGAGTTTGATATTTTTAATTGTTTTCTTCTTAAAATATAAATTAAAGGAAAAAAATGGTGAGATCACTTAAATATAAAAGAGGCGAGAGTTTGCCCGCCCAAAGCCACAACATGCCATGTGACCACTTAAAAATCTATATCACATTTTTATTTATTTTTAACCATTTAATTTGCATCTAAATAATTAATTAATGAATTATCATACAATCTTCTTATTTAAAAAGTATGAATTCAAATCCTTTTCATTAAAAAAAATTAAAAATTGATTATAAAACTAATAGTATTTTGTTACTTGTAAGAAGTTAGAGCCAATAGAAAATAAGTGTAAATTTGTATCAATTAAATATTAATTATTATTTTAATATAGAAAAATAATTATATATTGATTGAATTGTCTATTATTTTCACTTTTGGAGGGACTGCGATTCCGGGCCGAACAGCACAACCTTTTGCAGCTGTGAAAGGGAAAGGTGCGTGTAGTTATTGCAGGAGAATGGAAATGGAAAAAGAAGAGCTGTCCCGTCATAGTCACAGCCAGCAACAGGCATATGCAGTGTGGGTCCGCAGCCGCCGACACGGTGAGCCACGTCAGAGTGTATTTATTGCATTCAGAAGTCAAAAGCAAAGCTTTTTCTTAATTTCTTCTTAATTAGACATTTAATCATTGATTATATGCTTAAAAAGATGTTGCCGTACAGCTGCCATGTGAGTGTGTGATTGAGAGGCCACCCATTCCCCACTCACTTCCCATCTCCGTTCATTTATTCCTTCTGCTTTCATTCACATACTTCTTGTACTTTCCGCATCGATAATTTGATATTACCGTGGGGTTAAAATATCGATCTATTTTTAAAATTTCATCTTAATTCATTTCAAATCTATTAATATTTTAAATAGATATTTTATTTCAAAATAATGTACTTTATATAATGTATAAATCCTATTATTATTCCACCATTTTGACTTTTCATTAAATTCATGACGTAGCCATCATTTCTTGTCTTCTTGTATTCTGTATAAGACAAGCAATTATTTGTTTATTCTTCTTGTTTAATTTTTTGTTATTTACTTTTTTAATACATCTTTAATTATCATATACAAATGTATATATTGTCGGTACATGCCATAGAGTCAATTAGATTGATTAAGGGATATATTATCATTTAATCGCATAACATTATGTGATAGAGGTTTTCTTTTCATATTAGTGCAATAAGGAGTTATTAAGTACTAATTAAATGAAACTCATGGAGCATAAAAGGCCTTACAAGAGAATTGTAAAATTGTTACAATTATGGGATCACTATACATCAAAGTCATATTCTTAAAATTATTCATAATCATTGCATTGTTAAGATAGGGCATTGATAATACTCAAAGATTGGTACTTGTTAAGCTTTCTTACTTGAGAAGTAAGCAATCGATATTATAAATTGAATTATATGAGATACTTGAGGATAACACGTGGGTTCTTGTTAGAGAACAAGTTCACTAAACATGACCTGCTATGAGAACTCCATTTGACATTTCACTCAAGTGCCTATGGAATATATTCTAATGTAATAGTCGTACAACTAGTTCTCAGACTTGAGACATTAAGTCATCTTGTATGAGGAATGACAAATTTTAATTTCACCCTTATGGGTCTGGAGGCGACCATATGCTTAAATATGGTATTTTTGGATATACCATGAAGCATACAAAGTTAGATGAGTAGTCAAGAGAGGATTCATCACCTCAAGTGATATGAATGGGTGTATCTCACTTGTTTTCAATTATTGATTAACTTGTATAAAGTCTTTGACCAAAGCATGATCAATTTGAGGAAAGTTAGTTTCTTAAATTCATAAGATTAGTCATGAATTATGACAACTAATATGGAATGTCATAAATAAACACTAAGCCATGCTTTATTATATATTTGGGATATTTGATGAAATGACCATATTGTGTTGAAAGGCTTATCACTGAAGAGTTTTGTCAAATTCCTTAATTGACTATTTAACATTTGGGTAGTTAAGATGTGTTGTTAGATACTGCTAATGATCTATAAATATAAATTAATTATTAAATTGATAGTTGATTATGATTTATATTTATTGTCAACATGTTAAAAGCCTAATGAGTCATACACATTAAGTGACATGATTGAGATTAAATAAAAAATAATCAATTAAGTTAGACTTAATTGAAATAGACCAAAATAAAGTTAAAAAATTAATTAAGTTCACAAGGACTTAATTGAATAAAAATACAAAATGTTGTATCTAGAGTTGTAACTTAGTTTGGCTATATAAATATATTATGTCAGCCAACCACAACTCTAAGCTTTCAGCCAATTCTTAGCCGTTTCATAAAAATAAGAAAAGAAAAATAGTTTTCTTTGTATGACAGAAATGGGATTTGGCTAGGCTTGTTTTAGTCTTTTTGTTTTCTATGGCTTGTTTTAGTCTTTTTGTTTTCTAAAAAAAAAAAAAAACTTGTTAGCACAAGTAAAAATCCTATCTTGAGAATGTCTTATTAGGTCATTGTGTGGATTATTGTTAAAGGCCAAACACTTTGGTGGTTGAAAATTTGACAAATCCTAAAGATGAAGAAGCAAAGATTTTGATTAAAGGATTTCAGACTGTCTTATTCTTTTTTTAGGTTACTTGCTTCATTACAAGCGTTTTTTTATTTAATTGGCTCTTACTTATGATATTTAGAACAAGGTACATAATACATAAACTTATGAATGTTCATAATTAATCTAAAAATTGCATGAAAAACACAAACATTGATTCCAAAGGTTTTAACTATTTCTCTAATTAAATGCATTTTATTTTTTCATTGTGTTATACTTTTATTTCTTGATTATTTTTATATTTGAGCATGAGACCAAATCCTAGCAATGATATCAGAACCTTTGTTTGATGTTTTTCATGTAATTTGCATGCTTGCTTCTTGGTGATAATCAATAAGATGGATTTGTGTGTTGATTTGATATATATCGGTTTTGAAGTCTTTCTTTAAAATTGATTTTATGTTTTAATTCAAATTTAGATAATATGTGTTTAATCCACTAAAACATATTTTAAAAGGTTTAAAATCATGTTTAAGTGAAGAATTAATAAATGGATTAAAAGACTTACAAAGCCAAGTTAAAGTTGAATAGTTTTGAAGTGTTTTGGAGATTAATATGTCGATTATTTTTGCTAACATTAGGTAAGCATTATAAATAGTTTTAAATTGTTAAAAATTAGTTTTATCAAATTAAATTATTTCATATTTTGACCAGACTTGATTTAGTATAAAAAAGGTTCATAAAAATCATGTTTTCGAGTTCTAAGACAATAATGATTCAACGCAGAAAATTTTAGGTAGCTATGATTGGTTTTGATGGCTTAATCCATGAATTTTGTGTTTAATTGTTAAACACACTTGCTGAAAATTATCAGCGGTTTTTTTCATGAGTTTGACTCATGATTTGTGAAGTTTTAAGAGCACTTAAATGTCATCTATTTTAATTTTGAATGATTCATAAAAAATAAAAAATTATTTTTTACTTTAAAAGTAATTCCTAAAATTAAAGATAGAATTTAAATTTTGGCTGCTTAATAAAGAATAGGAAATTGTTTCCTACTTTAAAAGAAATTTCTAAAATTAAGGATAGCATTTTAATTTGAGAAATTTATAGGAAATAGTTTCATACTTTAAAAAAAGTTCTTAAAATTATGTGATAGCATTAAACTTTCTTTAAAATTTCAGTTCGATTAGAAGTTTTCAAAATTTGTTAAGTCACCATTTAAGTAACTAGAACAAGATACAATTTAGAAAACTAATCAATGTTCTACATATTAGAAATTAAAATGTTATCTTATATACATTTTGGGAAGCTTACCAAAAATAAAGAGATTTTCAAACTTAAAAGGAGTTTTAATTTGGAAAGAATTAAAATGAAAAGTCTTGAAATGGAAAGTTTTATTTCAATGGATTTCTATTTTAAGCAAAATGAGTAAAAGGTTTAGTTTAAGTGTTTTGAAAATGGAAATTTCTTAAACACTAAATTGAAATAAAACAATAACAAATAATTTGAGTCAAGTGCTTTAAGTAATTTAATTGATGCTTTTCTCAAATAATACACAAGATCATCTAGTGATATTGAGCTTGCATTTATTTCTATACTTTTGATTGTGATTATAAAGCATGAGGATGATTATGGATTTAGACCTTAGAAGATTAAGTCATGGATAGTTAAATTTATTTCTCATGGTATTTATTTTGAAATAAGATATGTACACCTTACCTTACTCTTATTTTCTCTAGGATTGTAAAATTCTTTTCTCACCTAATTCCCCTCAAATGTAACTCATGGTTTCTTGATTATAGAATGTAATTTGTTATATCAAAGTGTAAAACTTGGGTTAGATAGAAAATTTTTTGTAACTTGAAGATGGAGATCTAAAGGCGCCATAGAGATTCAAGGAGATTACAAGCAAAGCTTGAAGATGATGTTTGTAAAATCCACTAGGAGTTTGACCAACTAATTTTCTTAATGGCTTGAGAAAATTAGAATTAGTAAAGTCCATAATCAATTTAGTAGTTAGCATGTGATAGATTTATTTTTCAATATATATATATATATGATATATGTGAAATGCGATAAATGCTATGCATGTTAACGACGTCAAATCAATGAGACCTTAATTAATGAACTAACAAATAAAATCCCTCATTAATATATAGAGTCAAAAAGTTACCTTCCACCATATAACAAGATAATTAGGCTACTCTTTTAATTGGTAGCTTGTTGAGTCACTCAAGGTCAAACTTTTACATAAGTACATTTGAGTTATGGGTGGGTCTTACTCAACAAAGAGCATGTTGTTCGGATGTGTAATGAAATACCCCATACTTTGATATGGTGATAAATAAAGTTGATCGAATGCAAATTGAGGTCAATTAAAATGTTTAGAAGTGATAAAAGACGAAA
>NW_017234979.1:2208-5594 GCF_000208745.1 Theobroma cacao | reverse complement strand
TCTTCCGATAAAATTATTATTATTTTATTATTATTTTCTCACTTGCGAAACATTTTATCCTAAACTACTCCTTTCGTCTTTTATCACTTCTAAACATTTTAATTGACCTCAATTTGCATTTGATCAACTTTATTTATCACCATATCAAAGTATGGGGTATTTCATGTCCTATAAAACACTTGAGGTGATGATCTGTATGTTGACCACTCATTTGCCTTCACATGCTTCATACTATACCCAAAAGCATCATGTTTAGGCATCCTTGATTAGGCACTCGGAGAGATGAAATTAAAGCATAGCACTACACATATAAGGCAACCTGGTGTCTCAAGTTTAGGGAGTATTTATGAAATACCCCATACTTTGATATGGTGATAAATAAAACTTATCGGATGCTAATTGAGGCATAATAAGGTATTTTAGGTATAGAGGAGACAAGATAAAATTTTTAGAATAAAATAATTTTTTATTAATAAAATAATATTAAATATTAATATTTAATCGGGTGTCGAAATCAGTCATGAAGAAGGATCATATGGTTGATCCAAGTGGGAGAGAAGAAATATAAGTGAATTTTTTGTATAAATAAGCAAAAAAAGTGAAATACGCGTGTTTTGTTAAGTCGAACCAACGCGGATAAGTAAATATTTAAATATTATGATAATACCACATTGAGGTGCAAATTCTTTTATATTTCGGTGGTATACGCACCGAGAAAGGAAGTTAGATAAAAATTGAAATTTTTAGAAGCATCAAAAAGGATCGAAATTGAAATATAAAGATTAAAGGTGTAAAACCTGACCCTATAAACACATGTCATGACATACATGCACTGAGTAGCATGTTATTATGCTAGGAAAGTTCTAAGAATAGACGAAACCCAGTATTATACCTAACGGTACACTTGAGTTGATTTAACCTTGAACTAGTTCAAATAGGAATCGTAGGATGAAATTTAATATTTTACAATCCAAGAATGACTAAAAATGATTGTTCGGAGTTCGAGGGTTCATTTGGGATAAAATTAGAAATTTTGATGTTCAATGGCAAAATCGTAATTTTACCACCCGCGGATAAAATTTGAGATTTTGAGAAAATTTAGATCAAATTTTACAAATTGAGGAATGGTATGAGTATAAGGGATGAAAAATATGTCTATGGGCAATTTTTCAGTTTTTTGGGCAAAAATGTAATTTTTCACTTTTACGGGGGCAAAAGTGTAAATTTCAAAAATTACTCCACCAAGACTGAAACACCCCATACTTTGATATGGTGATAAATAAAGTTGATCGAATGCAAATTGAGGTCAATTAAAATGTTTAAAAGTGATAAAAGAGGAAATGAGTATTTTAAGATAAAATATTTCGTAAGTGAGAAAATAATAATAAAATAATAATAATTTTATCGGAGGAGAATTTGTGGGATAAAAGGCGATTCGGAAGTCAAGTGAGGCATAATAAGGTATTTTGGGTACCAAGGAGACAAGATAAACTTTTTAGAATAAAATAATATTTTATTAATGAAATAATATTAAAATATTAATATTTAGTCGGATGTCGAAATCAGTCATGAAGAAAGATCATATGGTTGACCCAAGTGGGGGAGAAGATGACAAGCCCGACTCTATAAAAATATTTGTCATGACATACATGTGATGGATAGCATGTTTGCATGCTAGGACAGTCCCGAAAAATTTACAAAAGTCAGTATTATACCTAGAGGTACAACAAAGTTGATTTAAGCCTCGAACTAGATCAAATAGAGAATTTACAATGAAATTAAGAATTTTAAAGTCCCAGAATGGTTTAATATGGTGATTCGGAGTTCGAGGATCAATTTGGAGTAAAATCAAAATTTTCGCTATCTAAGGGCAAAATGGTCATTTGTCACCTGGGGACAAAATGGGAATTTTTAGAAAAGATTTTTGGCCCCATTTGACTTATTGGAGCATGATTTGAGATTTAGAAGTGAAAAATTTTAATTCTGGTATAATTTGGAGTATAGAGGTAAAATGGTAATTTTACCACCCTATGGGCAAAACAGTAATTTTTCACCACCAGGATATTTTTCCAGCACATGGTCATCTCTTATCCTCATTTTGACCATTGACTAATTATGTGGTGGAGATAAAAAGGATTAAAATTTTTAAAGTTTTAAAAACGGGCCAATGACATGATGTCACGTGTCATGCCTTTATTAATTTATTATTTTCCTTTTTAAAAGGCACAAAAATCAGCCCATCTTCCACCCCATGGCCGGCCAAACCAGCAAGAAGAGAGAGAAAATAAAAACAAAACCCTAGAAAGAGAAAATCAAAGAAAAAAGTATGAATTTTCAAGGAAATTAAGTGAAAAAGGTGAGATTTTTTCTATTAAGCTTGAGTTTTCTTATTCCCAAGCATTTCTCTTTATTTTTCATGCTTAAATTACATGTTTTCATGATGAATTGATGGCTGATCAAATGGGTTAGGAGAGAGAAAGTTGTTAGATTAATTTGATTTTAAGTTATGTTAGTGTTTTTAGTTAGTTTAGCATATTTAGGAACAAAACAACAAGAAAAGAATTTATTTTTCTCCATTACCATTATTGGCTGAATTTTCTAGAGGAATATTGGCTGATGATCTTGATGTTTATTTGAGGAATTATGATGAATAATGATGAATTATGAGCCTAGAAAAATAATGAGAATTTTCGGAGCAAAAATATGAATTTTTACCCACTAGGGATATTTTCGTAATTTGCTACCAAGACTGATAAATTGAATCTCATTCACAGTCACTAAGGTAATTTAAGTATAATTAGAGTGTAGAAAGTGAGAAGAATTGATTTGGAGTTAAATTGGAGATAATAGGCCGAATTAGGTCAGCATCGCATTTAAGCGGTAATCGGATAAGTTGTATATCATATCATGCATATATACCGAGCCTGATTTGATTTTATAATGGTCAAGCATTGATGTGGTGAATTATGTATTGTACATTGTGGATAGGTGGTGAGCAAAGTACACTGGTAAAAGTACAGAGATTGTGCTTGGAGATTGGGATTAGGAGTACATCGACTCCTAGAACTGTGAATGAACTTATTATCATATTAATTATCTAGAGTAGTTTTATACAATTGTGTGATTTTATGGAAAATGGGTTTAAACGGTAAATTGCTATGTTTTAGGATTTATAAAACGATTTTATAATTTTTTTGGAAAAATCAAATACTGATTTTGAAAGTAGAGTAATTGGAGACTGCCTGCTTGTGTTGTAAATTTATGGTTTTAAATTGAATGGCTTATGACAATATATGAGCATGAATGGCTAAACTGATTTTGGTGTTAGAATTATTTGTACTGAGTATTCAACCTTGAGAAGCTAGGTTGCGATAAATTGCCATGTC
>NW_017234979.1:0-2136 GCF_000208745.1 Theobroma cacao | reverse complement strand
GTATTCAGCCTTGAGAGGCTAGGTTGCGATAAATTGCCATGTCATGCTAGAATGAATTTTATTGATTGGTGGAGTATATATTAATTATTCACTGCAGAGGGGGTTCCGTGGACCAGCCTATTAGAGGGGCACGGTAAACTCCATTATATTCTTACCTCGAACGGAGAGGCGCGTAGGGTATCTCCTGGGGTAAAGCTTAGGGTTCACTTCACTCCAAACCACCACGTGAAGGGGAACTCAACCAACCCCAAGGAACGGCTATATTTTTCTCAAACTAAAAATATATTTTAAGTGTATACAAAATTTTAACAACCTTGGCAGACTCGGTTGGATGCCCTGCGCAAGGTATCACCGAGTATGAGTTTTGGCACGAGCCAAAGTTTTAAGAAATTCATAAGCCAAGTTGATTACTCGATTTATATGGATTGATTTTATTTGGTTGAAATGAGTTGAAAGGTAATGAAATTACAGTATGATGATTTATTTCAATTGTCTCCATTTACTCGACTTTAGATAGTTTAGATGGTATCTGTTTACTCACTAGGATTTTATAATCTCACCACCCTCATTTCCTCACATTTCAAGCTCGGGGAATTCCATAGTTAGTTGACTTTGACAAGGACCTTCATTTGGACTCGAATTGGTAAAAGCTATAGGTTTCCAGCTTCCGATGCATTTTGGTTAGATGTGGGCCCACGTGTCACTGTAAAAGAAATTTTATGTTTTGGTTATTTGCTTTATAGTATATATGAATATAATTAACTTTTATGCTATAAGAATTATGTACCGATAGTTTTATGAAAATTATTTTACAAAAAAATAGCTTATTTTATTGAACATTTTTATTATATTCAAATGGTCAAATTTTCACTTCAAATGAACGTTTTAAATACTTAATTTATTTTTAAATCATTAAATATATATTTTTTGCTTACCTACTATATTTTTTAGCAAGTTTCGAGATTTTTGATAAAAATGATAAAAATGCCCTTGTGAGCCAGAAAACAATATGTAATGTTCTGATTTGGAAATGATTTTTAATCCATCGAATTTTGATATTTGATAACTATTGCTCACCGGGGAAGTGCGAAAGTTGATACAAGAGCCTTGCGAGGTTTCGATCGACATTCGGGGTGAAGAATGTTTATCGAGGTCTCGCGACGGTTGTCACGGACCCGATGGGGAGTTCCGAGTCATGACAATTTAGATTGGTATCAGGGCATAGTTTAAAAATCAAAGATTTTGGTTTTAAAGCTTTGGATTTACAAGTATCCGTTACCGAGGATTGATGATCTTTTCGATCAATTACAGGGAGCTACAGTGTTTTCTAAGGTTGATCTGAGGTCTGGGTATCATCAGTTGAGGATCAAAGAACATGATGTACCCAAGACAGCGTTCAGGACTCGGTACGGTCATTATGAGTTCTTGGTCATGCCTTTCGGGTTAACTAACGCACCAGCAGCTTTTATAGACCTCATGAACAGGGTGTTTCACCCTTACTTGGACAAGTTTGTTATTGTGTTCATTGATGATATCCTGGTTTACTCGAGAGATAATGATGTGCATGCTAACCACTTGTGTATAGTATTACAGACTTTGCGGGAAAGACAGTTGTATGCAAAGTTTTCGAAGTGTGAGTTTTGGTTACAAGAAGTGGTATTCTTGGGACACGTAGTATCGGGAGCTGGAATATATGTTGATCCCAAGAAGATAGAGGCAATTTTACAATGGGAGCAACCTAAGACAGTGATGGAGATTCGTAGTTTCCTCGGATTAGCCGATTATTATCGGAGGTTTGTTCATGGGTTTTCCTTAATAGCAGCTCCTTTGACCTGTCTAACTCGTAAGGGAGTTAAGTTTGAGTGGGATGATGTTTGTGAGAATCGATTTCAGGAGCTAAAGAACCGGTTAACCTCCGCTCTCGTTTTAACACTTCCAATGAGTGGTAAGGGATTTGTGGTGTACAGTGATGCATCTAAGTTAAGGTTGGGGTGCGTACTAATGCAGGATGAAAAAGTTGTGGCTTATGCTTCTAGACAGCTAAAGAGGCATGAAGTAAAATACCTACCCATGATTTAGAGTTAGCAGCTGTAGTGTTTGCTTTAAAAATCTAGAGGCATTACTTGTATGGTGTCA
>NW_017234978.1:0-5626 GCF_000208745.1 Theobroma cacao | reverse complement strand
GTAACATATCCTCTAATGTCTGAATAGTTCTCTCAGATTGACTATCTGTCTGTGGATGAAAGGCAGTACTAAATTTCAATTTAGTTCCAAGAGCTTCCTAAAATTTCGGCCAAAATTGAGAAGTAAATCGAGGGTCTCGATCTGACACAATAGAAACTGGGACTTCGTGTAATCTCACAATCTCATCTATATAAAGTTTCGCTAGTTTCTCAATAGAATACGTGCTATGGATAGCCAAAAAATGAGCGGACTTAGTCAGTCTATCCACAATCACCCAAATAGCATCTTTCCCACTTTGTGTCCGTGGTAAACCCAATACAAAGTCCATAGTCACGTGTTCCCACTTCCATTCAGGAATCGGTAAAGGTTGAAGAGTACCTGACGGTTTTTGATGCTCCGCCTTAATCTATTGACATGTGAGACATTTCGCTACAAACTCTGCTATGTTTCGTTTCATACCCGACCACCAATAACTTTCTTTAATAGTCCGATACATCTTGGTGCTTCCGGGATGTAAAGTGTAGGCGAAAGAATGAGCTTCCTCCAAAATAGCTTGTCTCAACTGATCATCCTTAGGGACACAAATTCGATCTCTAAGCATCAAAGTACCATCATCGCTGAGTCTAAACGCACTAGCTTCTCCATCTTGCAGCTTTTGGACTTCCTGTTTCAACCAATCATCAAATTTCTGCAATTTTCTGATCTGATTCAACAATGAAGGTCTCACGACGAAACTAGCAAGTAGGGTTCCATCCTCACCATTATTCAACTGAATCCCTAGAGATTTCATCTCAAGTAACATCGAAAAATAAGAACTCCGAAGTGTTGCTAACGACGATGAGGATTTACAACTTAAGGCATCCGCTACAACATTTGCTTTTCCCGGATGATAATCAATCACTAAGTCATAATCCTTAATCAACTCCAACCATCGTCTCTGTCTCAAGTTAAGCTCTTTCTGGGTGAGCAAATACTTCAAACTTTTATGATCAGTAAAAATCTGACAACGCTCACCATATAAATAATGTCTCCAAATCTTCAATGCGAATACTACTGCTGCTAACTCAAAGTCATGAGTAGAGTAATTCGTCTCGTGCTTCTTCAACTGTCGGGAAGCATAAGCTATTACTTTCTTGTCCTGCATCAACACACACCCTAATCATAACTTAGACGCATCGTTGTATACCACAAATTCTTTTCCATTAACAGGAAGTGTTAAAATGGGAACGGAGGTTAACTGGTTCTTTAGCTCCTGAAATCGATTCTCACAAACATCATCCCACTCATACTTAACTCCTTTACGAGTCAAACGAGTCAGAGAAGCTGCTATCAAAGAAAATCCCTGAACAAATCTCCGATAATAACCGGCTAAGCCAAGGAAACTACGAATCTCTGTAACCGTTCTCGATTGCGCCCATTGCAAGATTGCCTCAATCTTCTTGGGATCGACATAAACTCCAGCTCCGGACACCACATGTCTCAAGAAAACCATTTCCTTCAACCAGAATTCACATTTAGAGAACTTGGCATAGAGTTGTCTCTTGCGCAAAGTTTGCAACACAATGCGCAAATGGGCAGCATGTTCATCATTATTCTTCGAATAAACCAGGATGTCATCGATGAATACTATCACAAACGTATCCAAGTATGGATGGAACACCCTGTTCATAAGATCCATAAAAACTGTCGGGGCATTAGTCAAACCAAACGGCATCACCAGAAACTTATAATGCCCATAACGCGCTCTGAAAGCAGTCTTGGGTACATCCTGCTCCTTAATCCTCAACTGATAGTACCCAGATCTCAAATCAATCTTAGAGAATACCATAGCACCTCGTAATTGATCAAAAAGATCATCTATCCAAGGTAAAGGGTATTTATTCTTGATGGTCACTCGGTTCAGCTGACAGTAATCGATACACAATCGAAGAGTGCCATCCTTTTTTTTTATAAATATGACTGGTGCTCCCCAAGGAGAAATGCTAGGGCGAATGAAACTTTTATCCACCAAATCTTGCAACTGGACTTTCAGTTCCTTCAACTCTACTGGAGCCATTCTATATGGAGGAATAGAAATAAGTGCGGTACCTGAAAGTAAATCAATAGGGAACTCAAGCTCTCGATCAGGAGGTAGTCCCGGTAAATTATCAGGAAATACATCAGGAAACTCACTTACTATTGGGACATCCTCTAACTTAGGTTCCCCCTTTGAAGTATCGATCACGTATGCCAAATAAGTCGGATACCCTTTTTGCACTAATTTCGAAGCTTTGATGGCTGAGATTACACAAGATGGTAATACTCGACGTTCCCCTACAAACACAATCTCTGCTCCTTTCGAATTTTGAAAAACAACTTCTTTTCGGAAACAATTCACGTTCGCCCGATGTGCAGTTAACCAATCCATACCCAATATTAAATCAAAATCTAAGATCTCTAGAGGAATTAACTCACCCCTAAATTCTTCCTCACCTACCTTTACCCCACAGCCTCTATAACAAGTATTTCTAATCAATTGTTCTCTTAGAGGGGTATGCACTATAATTTCTCCCTCTAATGGTGACAGGTTTCTATCAGCAATTGATGCAAATGTCGTACTCACATAAGATCTATCTGAGCCAGAATCTATCAAAACATAAGCATCTTTATCAAATAAAGACATAGTACTTATCACTGCTCCAGGTCGGACCCGTGCCTCATCTTCTGTCACAGCAAAAACTCTTGTCATGGTACGAGTCTGTGGTCTCGAAGGTGGATGTGTCGAGGTATTACTCTCCACACCGGACCGTATGGCTACTCCTTGTCTCGGTGGTAACCCAGAAGAATCTCTCCTCTGCATATCAGTGCGAGCTGGTGGAAATGATGCAACTACAGTGGCTCGTCCTAACCGTGGGTAATTACTCCTAATATGACCCGTCTGTCCACATTGGAAACATCTTGTTGGCCCTCTACATAGCCCACTATGATAATTCCCACAATTTCTGCATCTGTCAGAACCTCCGGAACTCTTCCCAGAACCAATCATAGCAGATCTGCTAAACCTCAAAGGTCTCTGCTGTGATGGTGGAAATGGAGGTCGAGGAGATGTCACGAAAACAGAAGTAGTGCTCCCTGAAGTCGCTGAGTCCTTGCCTCTTTTTACTGGCTGACTAGAAGACATACCAGGATTCCTCTTTTTTGCAAACTCAGTCCGAATCTTCCTATTCTCAGTCGTGAGCTTCTCAGCCCGTAAAGTCATCTGTACCACCTCCTTATGTGGCTCTGTCACGACCCGGTACTCCCTTCGAGCCCGTGACAACCGCTGCGGTGTCCCGGTAGACACTTATTGCCCGAAATGTCAACCCGAAACCCCGCAAGGCTTTACTATCAGTTTCTCTGTTCCCTTGTGAGCAACCATTGTCAAATATCGTGTTCTAAAATATTTTAAGCTGTTTCCAACTTTAAACAAATAAAATATTAATTTTTCGTCTCACAAGGGTATTTTGGTCATTTTTCTCAAAAATTTTAAAACTGGCTAAAACGTAATATACAAGTACAAAACACACAATTCATATTCAAAATGAGTTTAAAAGCCTAAAATCTTCATTTAAAACGAAATTATGGTTATTTGAATATAATAAGAAAATAAAAGAAATATTAAGTAAAATATTCTATTTTCTTATAAAACAATATTTATAGAGTTATACGTGAATAATTTTTATAACGTAAAAGTTAAATAAATTTATACATACTTAAATACAGTAAGCCAAAATATTTAATTTAATTTACAATAACAAGAGGGCCCCTGAATAAACAAAAGTAAAGAGGACTATGAACCTACGGTTTGAAAAAATACAGATCCAACGGTAGTCCTCGATGGGATCAGCTATCTACAGTTTATACTGAACCTGAAATGGGTGGAAATGAGGGTGGTGAGATTATAAAATCCCAATGAGTAAACAGACATCATCATAAACATCTAGAGTTGAGTACATAGAGACAATAAAGTAAATCATCATAAACTGGGTTATAGCATTAGAACACATTTTGTTCAAAACACGTAAAGAAACTTATGAATCTCATAAAAATCTAGGCTTGTGCCATAAATCCATTCTCGGGGACACCTTGGCCGAGGCATCCTACCGAGACCGCCAAGGCTATTAAAATTCACATTTCACATAAATCATGTTTTTGTTTTGAAAACATAGCTGTTCTTTGGCGTTGGCTGAGTTCCCCCTCACGTGGTGGTTTAGCGTGAAGTGAACCCTAAACTTTACCCCAGGAGATACCCTACGCGCCTCTCCGTTCGAGGTAAGAATATAATGGGGTTTACCGTGCCCCTCTAAAAGGCTGATCCACAGAAACCCCCTACTGTAATGATTAATTAATATATAACCCACCATATAATAAAACTCAATAACATAATATGACAATTTTGTAATTCACAGTTTTTCAAGGCAACCAAATAATTCGCATTTCAATACAATTGCCGACTAACTAATCATGCTCGATTTATCATAAGCCAGTCAATTTAAACAATCAAATTGTTACAATTAACAGTCTCCGTGTACTCTATTTTTCAAAATAATTATTAATTCCAAAACAATTTATAAATTAATTTCATTGAAACTCATTTATTCATAAAACATGAAAATTTACTTTTTTAAATTCCTTTTTCCATAGAATTCATGAAAGCATCTAAAAACCACCCTAGATAATTAAAATGACAGTAAGTTTACTCACAATGTCTAGAATGCAGACTTTCGAAGCACTCTGTCTACTGGTCCTCGGATGCAATTTTCTTACCTTTATCAGAGGACTCACCACCTTGACACAGTACAAAATCGAGAATTTCACCAGGTTGGTACTAAATCAAAATTAAACTAATTTCGACTACCAATGCATGATATGGAATGCAAAAATGCACTGGTAACTATCTAAACTCAGTATTGGCCTAATTCGTCTTATCACCCGATTAAATTCTGAATGCGTCCGTTTAAACTCCAATTTAATTCTTTTCAGTTTCTATACCTCAATTGCACCCAAATTAACTTAATGTCCCTCAGTGTGGTGCAAATTATCAGTCTCGATAGTAAATTACGAAAATACCCGTAGTGGGTAAAAATTCATATTTTTGCTCCGAAAATTCTCATTATTTTTCTAAGCTCATAATTCATCATTTCTTAACCAATTCTACTAGAATAAAAATCAAACTCATCCTCACTCACTACATGGTAAATTCAGCCATTAATGGTTGTGGGAGAAAATAAATTCTTTTCTTGTTGTTTTGTTTCTAAATATGCTAAACTAACTAAAAACACTAACATAAATTAAAATCAAATAAATCCAACAACTTTCTCTCTCCTAACCGATTTTGATCAGCCAACAATTCATCATAAAAACATGCAATTTAAGCATGGAAAATGAAGAGAAATGCTTAAGGAAAATAGATTTCAAGCTTAAGTTGAAAAATCCTACCTTTTTCACTTGTTTTCCTTGATTTTTCACACTTTTTCTCTTGAGATTCCTCTCCTAGGTTTTGTTTTTCCTTTCTTTCCCTCTCTTCCTTGCTTGGCCGAATATTTGGGGAATAATGGGCTGATTTGTGCTGATTTTTAAGTTAAATAATAAAATATCCTAAGCTTGA
>NW_017234977.1:3582-5684 GCF_000208745.1 Theobroma cacao | reverse complement strand
GTGATGTACAATGATGATGAATTGATTTTTATTCTAAGAGAAATGAAGAGAAAATGATGAAAAATGGTTAAATGTGATAGAAAAACAAAGTGGAAAATTTACCTAGTTAATGTCCCATTTTTGGCCAAATTTTCCAAGGAGGAAAGTGAGATGATTTTGGTGATTTTATAGGGTTATTGGCTGATATTTAATGGTTAGAAATGTTGGAGAGAAAATGGGACAATTTAGAGCTAAAATGGAGCGCGTTAGCAATTTAACGGGTAAAGTGTCAAAAATAGGTTAATACCACGTTTAAGCCGTTTTAGGCTATTGCATTTCATTCCATGCATTAGTATAGGATTTAAGTCAATTATATAGTGATTTAGCATCAATGTAGTGAATTGGGTAAATTTTGCAATGTGTTTAGGAGGAGAGCCTTCCGGTAAAGGCAAGAAAGTCGTACCCGACGAATAGTGATCGAGGCACCTAGAAAGCATTTAGTTTGTACAAACGGTGAGTAAACCTATTATTATTGTAAATTATCTAGAGTTTATTTTTAAATGCTCTTTATGTATTTTATGAAATGAAAATGAGATTAAAACGATATTTTTGATGTTTTAGAAATAAATGTGACAAATAAAAATATATTGTGTTGATTATGAACTTGAGTAATTGGAGGCTGTCAATTATTTTGAAATATATATTTTACTATGAATGGCTTATGATATATGAGTATATGTGGCTATATTTTATAATTGCATTAGGAATAAATGTAAGTTGTTTTTACTATGCAAGCTGGGTAAATAAATAAAAGCCACGTTATTCTGTCGAAATTTTATTAAAATTGGTGGGTTAGTCATTACAGTGACGGGTTTCCGTGGACTACCTATTAGAGGGGCACGGTAAACTCAGTTATATAATTACTCCAATTGTAGAGGCGATGAGGGTAACTCTCGGGGTAGTATTAGAGCTTACTTCACTTCGAACCCTCACGTGAATGTGTAACTCAGCCAACGCCAAGGAACGACTTGTTTTAAAAATAAAAATGTGTTTCACATGTAAATATCTTAACAACCTTGACGGACTCGGTTAGATGGCTCGGGCAAGGTATCTCCGAGGATTAGTTTTAGCTTGAGCCCTGTTTTTAATAAAAGTCAGAAGCCTTAACAACTGTTTTGGTAAATTACAACTATTTTATGGTTTAAGAAATAAATTGAAAACCTTATGAAATTGTTTGTGATATGTTGTTTAAACTTGCTTCCATTTTACTCGCCTTTAGATATTTATGACAATGTCTGTTTACTCATTGGGATTGAAAAATCTCACCCACCTCCTTTTCAAATATTTCAGGCCTATGGTAGCTTGTAGATACCCGATTTTGTCGAGGATTCCAGTTGACCCCTCTATCTCACAGACAGTAGGTTACTAGCACCAACACTGGGTGTATTTTAAGCCACTTGTCATTGTAATTATTATTGTACATTATGACTTTGTAAATTTTTGTATGTATGAATTTATTTTACTTTCACGTTACAAAAGATTATTTACACGTGTTTCTATTTTATATTGTTTTATATAAAAAATGATATATTTTTGTCTTTTGATTTATTTGAGCCAGAAACGACTAGTAATTGTTTAAAACGGAATATTTAAAAACGATTGCTCACAAGAAAGGTAAGAAACTAATATGTAAGCCTTGCGGGGTTCCAATTGGCGTTTCGGATAATGAATGTCAATCGGGACGTCGTGGCGGTTGTCATGGGCCTGAGGGAGGTTCTGGGTCGTGACACTAAAATATTTAAACATTTACTTACTTGTGCTAACTTTATTTAAAAAAAACAAGTGGGCCCCATTAACGTCATTCTTCTCTGAAATTTCCTCATTTTTCTTCTCCCCCACTTAGATTGACCATATACTCCTTCTTCATGAAAAATTTCGACACTGAATAAAATATTAATATTTTAATATTATTTTATTAATAAAATATTATTTTATTTTAAAATTTTTCACTTGTCTCCTTGGCACTCAAAATGTCTTATTATGCCCCGATTCACTTCCGAATCACTTTTTAGATTATTAATTCATCCTAAATTGATGTCCGACAACTTCTATTAATCAACATA
>NW_017234977.1:0-2128 GCF_000208745.1 Theobroma cacao | reverse complement strand
TATATATATATATATATATATATATATATAATATACACAAACAACTTCCAAATCAATTTGCATCCACAATTGCTTATGGTTTCTACCAGCTCATGCTTTCTACAAAAGTAATGTATAAATTGTTCCAAATCATATATTCAAATCACTTATCATTTTCTAGCAATTCATGACTTCCACAAAGGCATTGAATAATCATTGACAAGTTACTATACATATAACATTATATAGTATGAAATCTTTTGAAATAAACACCCCCTACTCACCTTACAATGGCGGGATATTACTTCGCTACTTATCCAGTTACATTTCAAATTAAATTAGCTTGTCGGTCACCTGTTTCCTCCTCTGGTTAATCATCACTGTAATCCTTTTTCACTTGCACACTTCCTAACAATAAATCAAGCTTAATATACTTAGTATTTATCATTCCAATTCAACTCACATTTGCTACCCTATGTACCATATTCTTAGTTCCTTTCATTTTCAAGAACTCTTCACATTTCAAATAATTATTTTTCACTATAACCAACCTCACACATCATTTCCAATTTATGCACATACACAATTATGTATGGGCAGCATCTTAACCAAGAATCCTTAATCAATATCCACATTGTTCATCTTTATTTCTTTCAAACAACATAGCAAGAAACCTTAACATTTCTAGCTAGCTCATGCATTTTTAGATCTTTCAAAACAACATATGTCCACAATGTCTTTTTTTTTTTTAAGCTTTTAACTAGCATAATTGTTTCCTAACCATACTTAAGGCATCACACAATCATTTCACATTGCATGCCTTACCTTTGTGATGACTTGGATCTTGCATGCAACTTCAATATTCTTTCAAAGCTTTAATCATCAAGCTGCCACAATACATTTCTCATTGTTACTAACCCATTTTCAAAGAATATTCAAGCTAAAACCACAATCCTTACCTTGTTTCTCTTGTATCTTGAAACCAAGCTTTACACCTCCATCAACACTCCACGATATCTCTCTTGAGTGTTGAAGACTCTTTGGGTGGTAAAATATCAAAACTCTACAAGATAAAGGAAGGAAACCTCACAGTTTCTCTTGAATCCTCACAAACTCGAGCCTTCCTCTATTCCTTATCTTTCTTTTTCTTTTTTTTTCTCTTGGGTGGAGTTCTCAAAATAATTTCTTCTTTTTTTCTTTTCCTCTCTCAATGGCCAATTCTCTCAACTTCTCAAGGCCAATTCCCTTTTCTCTTTTGCTCTTGAAACTTGGTATTTATATGGATACTCGCTTGACCAATCAAATTGCATGCACATTTTCACCTTTTATTTTCATTTGGCCATTTTGCCAACCAATAGGTTTTCATGCACCAATTTCCTTTCTCTCACATTGGTTAGAAATCCTCCTTTACTATCCCTATCCATTCTTTAATTTATTTTCACTTAATTCCCACCTTATTTGTGTCCAATGGTCTTTCATGCATTTTCCCACATTATTTCTCATTTGGCCTCCCATTTAGCCAATAACATTACATGCATATATATATATTTCCTTTCTTTAAGTCCAACATTGCCGCCAAGTGTCCTCCATGCAAAAATTCTCTATGCTTTCTTTAACCAGTAAAATCACATGCATATTTCACCTTTTACATTTGTCTCCTTCCTTTTTATTTGTCACATGGTGGGGGTTGATAGGTTTTGGCTATGGATGGCATGCTCAAAATACGCAGCGAAAATAAAATTAAAAACTTTATAACTAAACAACAAAACATGCCTCCACCCATGGATCACCTTAGTGATATTTAACACATAAAATCACAAAATAAATTATTGTTTAGAAAGTTACCTTACCATGTAATTTCGTAATCAAGATGGCACTTTCTAAAGCAATCCCGTGAACAACACAAGGAGCTAAAACCCTAGCCAATCAAGTGCTTGGCCTCCAATGGTAGTGCACACGATTACACTTGAACCTTCAACAAAAGGAAAGAGTTTTGAACTATACTTTGTGCTAGCAAAGAGGACAACAATTGTCCTTTTTCTTCTTTTTCACAATCTTAGCTGAACCTTTCTCAAAAATTGCTTCATAAGCACTTTTCTCTTTCACACAAAGGGAGTGGTGGCAAAGAAAGAAAACATTTTTCTTTTTC
>NW_017234976.1:0-5706 GCF_000208745.1 Theobroma cacao | reverse complement strand
TAAGAAACGTGAAGCGAAAGCCATCGATTGACAAGAAAAGTCCATTTATATTCACTCATCCCTTCGAAAGCCTTATTACTCGCTTTAAATGGTTTTATAATCTCATAATTGATTTTAAGTTGAATTTTTTTAAATTTTACGTTAAGAAAGATTATAATTAAATGTTTACCATGGGAAACATGAAATGAAAGCCAATCATTGGTAAGAAAAGTCCCTTTAGAATCACTCATGCCTTCGAAAGGCTTATTACTCGCTTTAAATAGTTTTATAATCTCATAATTGATTTTGAGTTGAATTTTTTTACCTTTTTGGTTAAAACAGATTATAATTGAATTTTGCCCTTGGGAAACTCGAAGCGAAATATTATCCACTGAAAAGAAAAGTTCATTTATAGTCACTCATGCCTTCAAAAGTCTTATTACTCACTTTACATGGTTTTATAATCTTATAATTGATTTTAAGCTGTATATTTTTACATTTCAGTTAAGAAAGATTATAATAAATGTTTGCCAAAGGAAACGTTAAGCGAAAGCTATCCATTGACAAGAAAAGTCCATATATAGTGACTCATGCCTTTGAAAGCCTTATTACTTGATTTAAATGGTTATATAATCTCATTATTGATTCTAAGTTGAATTTTTTTACATATTAGGTTAAAACAAATTATAATTGAATGTTTGCCTCGGGAAACATGAAGCGAAAGCCATCGATTGATAAAAAAAGTCCATTTATAATTACTTATGCCTTCGAAAGCTTTATTACTCTCTTTAAATGGTTTTATAATCTCATAATTTATTTTAAGTTTAATTTTATTACATTTTTTGTTAAAACAAATTATAATTGACTGTTTACCTCGGGAAACGTGAAGCAAAAGCCAACCATTGGAAAGAAAAGTCCATTTATAGTCACTCATGCCTTTGAAATCCTTATTACTCACTTTAAATAGTTTTATAATTTGGTAATTTATTTTAAGTTGAATTTTTTTACTTTTTTTGTTAAAATAGATTATAATTGAATGTTTATTTAACGACCGCTCCTTGATCACTGCCAGCATCCGAGACTTTTGAGAGAACTCGCCAAGTCCCGAATAAGCCTTATTAGAGACTCTTGTAAGTTCATTATATTCATTCCACCATTCTATGTAAATGCTTTGATTCGTATAACTCCTTGTGATATGATTTGGAACAATAGTAAGAATATGCATTACAAAAAGAAAATATGCATTATAGTCTAAAATCTCCAATTTGTACATTTATATTAAGACTAGTGTCCATTTACAAAAATAAATTATATTACAAATGACTCGACCTCTAGCAATGGAGTGACTCAGAATAAAGTGCTAAGAGATGCCTTTACCTATCCACGGTGGACAAATAGTGCTGATGAATGCACGCTAAGCTGATCACTTATCTGCAAAAAGGGAGATAAGGGGTGAATCTCACAGACTCAGTGATTATCAGCTCCGTGAGTAGGGCATAGATGGGAAACAAGCTTAGAGTAGATCATTTGAGTAATAAAACCAGAATATAAAATGATAACCTTATAAAACTAAAGTATAAAGTAAGGTATTTGTGCCTTGTAAAATAATGCCGTAAAATCATAGTGCAATACTTTCTTTGGTAGACAATGCTAAAAACAAAGCGTGGTAAAATAAATTTTAATCCTCAAAATCATCTATGTCCTTTAAAAACACAATAGTCTATAAAATCATGCACGCTCCCAAAATGTGTGGCATGTAACCATGTACATCCATGCATGTCAACTGATAATCAACATATAAGGCACTGAAAGCTTTCAATCAAATAGGGGAGCTGCGAAAAAACATTAACTCTCCACCATGTAAAAGAGTACGAGTCTAAAAACTCTCAAGGCTCTCGAGTAGGTAAGCATAGATAATCAATCTGTGGAGCCTCTTCCATGTAATAACAATTCGGGAGGGCCCCCTCCCACCGGATTCCCACAGCCATGACAGTCTCGATGATGTTGGCCGACATCAAAGAAATCATGTGGTTGCAACCACGTATATCAACTCGTGGTCTTGCCACGTATAATCACAAACCATGGCCTAGCCACCTCTAACAGCTTGTCAATGACCAAAGGTTCTCTAGCTAAAGCTCACTTGCACACAAGGGTCAAATTATCCTGATGTGACATTCGACCTACTCTCGATGCTCTCGGTTTGTCAAAATTGTTTTCAAAACCAAATCAAGGTTTTCAAGACTTTTTCTTTAAATCATTTGAAAACAAGGTTCGATAACCTTTCGAATTGCTTTTCATATTAAAATGCATGGTGTAAACATTTGTAAAAAGATCGAACTAAAACTGGCTCTCAAACATTTGCATTTAACCATTTAACAAGTACTTTTAACTATACACGTCATACAAAGATACAAGGCGCGGATTTGATGCAAAACATTGCAAAAGAGCTTGTTTCCTAGTTTCTAAAACACTTTACATATCTATATATATACATAGTACACACAAACAACTTCCAAATCAATTTGCATCCACAATTGCCTATTGTTTCTACCAGCTCATGCTTTCCACAATAGTAGTGTATAAATCATTACAAACTATGTATTCAATCACTTATCATTTTCTAGCAACTCATGCTTTCCACAAAATAGTATAATTGATTACAAATCCATTTAAAAATCGCCTACCGAGGCTAACAACTCATGCTATCCACAATTGCATTTAAAGGAAATTGGCAATGTTTATTAAGTGTATATCAATATATAGTTTATGGAACTTTTGAAATAGACACCTCTTACTTACTGTACAATAGCGGGATGCTACGTCACTATTGATTCTGGTGCTTCTTTAGCTAATCTTACTTGTCGGTCACCCGTTACCTCTTCTGGTACACCACCACGGCAAACCTTCCTCACTTATACACTTCCTAGCAGCAAGTTAAACTTAATATATTTAGTGAATGTCACAACAAATCCACTCATTTTTGCTGTTCTATATACCATATTCTTAGTTTTCTTTATTTTCAAAAATCCATCACAATAATCTATTTCTTCATTATGTCAACTTCCGTATTTATACTTAATCACACACATATATGGATAGCACCTTAATCAACAGATCTTAATCAAATTTCACATATTTTATCCTTATTATTCACCATAATCTATCATGCAATCTATGAACTTTAACCAAGCAAGTCCTATATGACATAATGTACCCACATTGCATGTTTACCGTCTGATTTTTCCTTCACTTTGAATCCCTTACATAAGTCATAAACTCCTCACGTCCTCGGCCACCATTCCTGTAACAAGCACAAGCATTCAACATCCAACTTACTTTCCTTTCCACCCATGATCTCAAGGTTACAAGCACTTACCCATCATTTGTCTTGCTTTAAATCACTATGCTTTAAAGATCAACCCGCATGCATGCACCCAATTCTTTGAATCCTTGGAGATCTTTGCTACCACAAGCACAATCTCACATTACAATCAGTTTACAAAGCATGCATTCAAACAAAATGACAACTTTTACCTTCCTTACCTTGGAATCACTAGGCCGAACCACCACTTCCTCCTTCAAGCTCCAACAATGGCATGTGGAAGGAAAACCTCTCAATTTTTCTCTAATTCCTCCAAAACCGAACCTTCCTCTAACTTTTTTTCTTTCTTCTTTCTTCCCTCTTTTTTACTTTCAAAATCGATTTTCTTTCTTTTCTCTCAAAGGTGCGGTTTTTCTCCAAACCTTTTATCACCCTTCATTTCTTTATTTATTCCTCACTTCTCATTGGATCAACTCATCCCCCACTCAAATTTCATGCACCAATTTCCTCCTTTGTTCATTGGCCCATTATCTATCTTCACTTAACTTCTCCATCCGCCACCTTCAGTATCCCATCTTTTCTTCCTTTATTATTTATTTCATGCACCACCTTATTCCTCCAATCTTCTTTCATGCACCACCTTTACCTTATATTTTATTTGGTCATTCCTTAATCTATTTAAGTCATATGCATCCCACATTTTTCTTTCCTCATTTGGCCACCTAATGAACCAATCTCTTTACATGCAAATAGATTTAGTCTTATTCTTTCTTTTACTTCACATGGTGGGGGTCCCACATGTTCCGCACTAACCTTCTCCTTTTTTCATGCTATAATTTACATGTAATAGTGAACCCACATGCACATTTCATTATCCCACATTTCCTTATTATCTTAATTAAGTCTCCATTCCTTCCACACCCACATTTGTTATTAATACTTATATCACTAAAATTTCACTTATTAAACTAATATTCTAAAACCAATAAAATAATAATTTATTCATCAAAGCATCAAGATCATGTTATAACTCCCCCACTTAAGTTCAACACATAGATTATGTGAGTTTGTCCACCACTCACAATAGGAATATTTCGATATCATTTTAATAATATTTTACTAAAAAATATTATTAAATTCCAAAATTTTCCATTTAACTTCAAATGTTGTAATTGCACATAAGTCCTCAACTTTTCCTTATTTACCATTCGACCCTCTATACTTTTCATCCTTTACAATTTGGTCCTCCCATCATTCCTTTAATTCCAATTTCCTTCTACTTTCCTTCCATTACACTTGTACACAAAAAATATCAAATTGACACTTCATCAAGGTGTCACCATAATACTTAAATATATACTTACCTACTCTTACTTTATAAAATAAGGCACACGGGCCCCACTAACGTCATTTTTCTTCAAACTTTCTTCTTACTTCTTCTTCCCAACTTAGATTAGCCGTATAGTCCTCCTTCATGACTAATTTCAACAACAGATAAAATATTAATATTTTATTAATAAAATATTATTTTTTTCTAAAATTCTCCACTTGTCTCCTTAGGTCACAAAGTGTCTTACTTTGTTCTAGTTCACTTCCAAATTGCCTTTTAACTTGTTAATTCATCCTCGATAAAATATTATTATTTTATTATTATTTTCTCTCATATGAAATATTTTATTCCAAAATATTCTTTTCCACCCGTCTCTGCTCTTTAGCACTTAAATTCACATCAATTGACCCTTTGTCTTGTCAAGAAGGTCGTATTGGCTTCTATACGAGGGTATGGGGTGTTACAGTTTACCTCAAGAAACGTGAAGCAAAAGCTATCCATTGACAAGAAAAGCCCATTATAGTTACTCATGCCGTCAAAAGTCTTGTTACTCACTTTAAATGATTTTAAAATCTCATAATTGATTTTAAGTTGAATGTTTTTACCTTTTTGTTAAAACAGATTATAATTGAATATTTACCTCGGGAAACGTGAAGCAAAATACCATCCATTGAGAAGAAAAGTTCATTTATAAGCACTCATGCCTTTGAAAGCCTTATTACTCGCTTTAAATGGCTTTATAATCTCATTGTTGATTTTAAGTTGAATTTTTTTACATTTTTTGTTAAAATAGATTATAATTGAATGTTGACCACGGGAATCATGATGCTAAAGCCCTCCGCTGACAAGAAAAGTCCATTTATAGTCACTCATGCCTTCGAAAGCCTTATTACTCGCTTTAAATGGTTGTATAATCTCATAATTTATTTTAAGTTTAACTTTTTTACATTTTTGGTTAAAACAGATGATAGTTAGATTTTTTCCTCGAGAAACATGAAGCAAAAGCCATCCTCTAAGAAGAAAAGTCCATTTATAGTTAGTCATTCCTTCAAAAGGCTTATTACTCACTTTAAAT
>NW_017234975.1:2969-5852 GCF_000208745.1 Theobroma cacao | reverse complement strand
ATTATGAAATATGTGTTTTCCACTTACATACTATATTTTTAGATGATTTTGATATTTTTGGGATAAATGACAAAAATACCCCTGTGAGACGGAAATTATTATTTTATTTATTTAAGTTGGAAACAGTTTAAAATCTTTTAAAATGTGGTATTTGGAAACAGCTACCCACAGGGGAAATGAGAAGCTGATATTAAAGCCTTGCGGGGTTTCGATTGACATTTCGGGTAATGAATGTCAATCGAGACGTCTCGGCGGTTGTCACGGGCTCGATGAGAGTTCCGGGTCGTGACACAAATGACCATTTTGCCCCTGGTTAGTGAAAATTCCGATTTGACTCCAAATTGATCCTCAAACTCCAAATTACCATTTTAAGTCATCCATGAACTGTGAAACTCTTAATCTCACCTTAAAATTCCTATTTGATCTAGTTCGAGGATTAAATAAACTTTGTTGTACTTCTAAGTACAATACCGACTTTTGTAAATTTTTCGGGACTCTCCTAGTATGCAATCATGCTATCATCACATGTATGTCATGAATAGTATTTTATAAGGTCGGGCTTTACAAAAAAAGTTTATAGCTAAATACTTAAATAAGTCCCTGAATTATGTTAAATAAGTTAATTTAACTCTTATTTTTTTATTACTTTTAAAAAAACCTCTGAACTATTATTTCAAGTCAAATAAGTCCCTATCTTTCATCATTTATTAATGAAAGTCAATGGTACACGTTACACTTTTATACTACATCGTATGTCAGTAATAAGTTGATGTGACATTTTGATAACATCATTATTGTAGACACCTATTTAAAAAAAAGCTTAAAAATAAAAAATAAATAAAAATAAAAAAATGATGGATGAACAAGAAAGGACTGAGCGTGTGCTCAGCCCCTCCTCCAGTTCATCATTACAGGGCATTAATGCCCGTGAAAGGTAGCTTGATTTGGAGAGGAGAGGTCACCTCCGACTACCAACCCCTTCTATTTGCCAGAGCCTTGTGAAATCATGCTCTTCTAAGCATGATTTCACCTCTAGATTGTACAAATTTTTGGACAATCCAGTTCTTAAAAGGGGGGTTTCAAATCGATCTAGGAAAAAAAACAAAAAAAAACTAAAAAACGATTTAAAAAAAGGAGAGAGCCAATCTGAAAAAGGGATTCAAACCAAAAACCCACAAAAAATCAAACCACAAACCAACCATCAACAAAATCCTAAACTACCAGTAGTCTAGCAGCCCTAACCATAATCAACAGCAAATAAGAAATCACAACAAAAAAATACAAAAAGAAAAAGAAAATGGGAGAGAAGGCAATGGCTTAGGATTTTTAGGTTCATATTTATGATCTTTTTGGAGAGATCCGATTAGGAGAGGCCGACGGAGAAAAAAGGGGAGACCCGGTTGGGTCACCGGCTGTGAAACGAGAGGAGGAAGAGAGAGGCCGATGGGGAGGACTTTTGGGCCACCGATTTCTAGCCAGAGAGAGGGGAAGCCGTCGTCTTAAGGGAGAGAGAAAAAAGGGTGAAAGCAGTGCCGCGCACCAGATCCGACGACAATGGAGATTTGGTTGACGAAAGTGTCTGTTTTAGAGAGAAAAGAGAGCATTCGACCGGTTAGAGAGAGAAAATAAGAGGGGAAAATAAGATAAGAGAGAAAAACAAGGGTTTATATACTACGGCTTGGAACCTAAACGGTGTCGTTTGGAAGGGAACCTAGTGGGCCAACAAAACGAGCTTGGGGAACTCCTTCCTTAGACTGGTTTTCTTGGGTCACTGCTTAAGCCCAAGTCAGGCAAAGGTTTTATCTATTTATTTTTTTATTTTTAGATCTGTATGACTTGGGCTGGTCCATTTTGTTTAATTTAAAAATTATCGTATAATGGTGTCAGATTGAATTCAAATTATTTTGGTATAATATTTTAAAAATTGCTAGGTAATATTTTAGAGTTAGGAAACTAACATAAACAAAAAAGTATGTAAATAATAATAAAAAAAAGATAATAAATTAAAAATATATTAAAAAATGTATAGTTATAGGAAGAATTTAAATCTAGGAGAATATTTATTGGAAATATACAAACCTTGGTACATGAAACATACATATAAAACAAAAACTAAATGTAAAGCTCGACCTTATAAAATACTAGTCGTTACATACATGTGATGATAGCATGATTTTATGCTAGGAGTGTCCCGAAAAATTTATAAAAATTGGTATTGTACGTAGAGGTACAACAAAGTTGATTTAATCCTCGAACTAGATCAAATAGGAATTTTAAGGTGAGATTAAGAGTTTCGCAGTCCATGGATGACTTGAAATGGTAATTCTGAGTTTAAGGATCAATTTGGAGTCAAACTGAAATTTTCACTATCCATGGGGCAAAATGGTCATTTGCCACCTGGAGATAAAATGGTAATTTTAGAAAAGATTTATTTGTCCTCATTTGACTTATTGGAGTATAATTTGACTTATTGGAGTATGATTTGAGGTTTAGAAGTGAAAAATTTTAATTTCGTTATAATTTGGAGTATAGGGGTAAAATGGTAATTTTGCCACTCTAGGGGCAAAATTGTAATTTTCCACCACTAGGATATTTTTTCAGCACATGGTCTTCCTTTTTCCTCATTTTTGACCTTTGACTAATCATGTGGTGGAGATAAAATGTTTAAATTTTTAAAATTTTAAAAATGGACCAATAAGAAAATGCCATGTGTCAAGCTTAGGATAATTTAATATTTAACTTAAAAATCAGCATAAATCAGCCCATTATTCTCCAAATATTCGGCCAAGCAAGGAAGAGAGGGAAAGAAAGGAAGAACAAACCCTAGGTGAGGAATTTCAAGAGAAAAAGTGTGGAAAATCAAGGAAAACAAGTGAAAAAGGT